>NW_007736888.1:8344-22098 GCF_000696425.1 Galeopterus variegatus
GCCCGACCTGGAGTACGGGCTGGTGGCCGAGGTCGAGAAGAAGGACGAGGGGCCCTATCGCATGGAGCACTTCCGCTGGGGCAGCCCGCCCAAGGACAAGCGCTACGGCGGCTTCATGACCTCCGAGAAGAGCCAGACGCCCCTGCTGACGCTCTTCAAAAACGCCATCGTCAAGAACGCCCACAAGAAGGGCCAGTGAGGGCGCCGCGGGCCACCGGGGCTTCCCTCCCCGGGAAGGCCACCCCGAAGCCCCCTCCTCGCCTGCCCTGTGGCCGCCCGGGCGGTGATAGAGGCGGATGTTCAGCCTCTTAAAGCTGTCGGTGATTCGGAAATAAAACCTTGCAAATCTCACATCCGACTCGGGCTTTGAATGTAGACTGTGTGAATAAAATAAAAATATGTCAAATAAGAGTAACATGTTGCAGGGGGAGCGCAACCGTTTCCATGTGACCAAGCGGTGGTGTATTTCATAGAAAGTAAATGGTGAGAATGGGAAGAAAATGTACTTCCTCCCCCCTCCATGGGTGTTCGGAAGTCCTAACAGTTTGGGGGATGGCTCAGGGTAGCTCTCTGTCCAACACCCTTAGGATGGCTCCATTTGCCACCTCCTCCGTGGGGTAGGAAAGACTGCTCAGCTAGCAGAGTGTGGAAGGTCCGATATCCTACAAGAGTGACTACAAGGGCTTAGGGTCTCCCCTGGCTCCTGTCTGTAGGGATGAAAATAAGCCAGTCGGACATCCGTGTGGCCCACCCACACCGGGAGGGCTCTCTGGGTGGGAAGCTGTGGTAATGCTTTCCTGGATCTGAATCCTGACTGTGCACTTAGCTATCGTGTGACTTTAGGCAAGTTCCTGAACTTCTCCAAGATTTAGTTGTCTTATCTACCGCTTCTTTCTTAGTTTGAGAACTGTTGTGAGGATTAAAGGAGAAAATGGATGTGATCATTTTTTTAATCACTGAAAAGCTAAGTGTGAGAGCCGAGAGTTGCTATCAGTTCCAATTTGACTGCACTCCCGGGCTACTCACAGATATTCTCGAACACAGTCTCATTTCCTCTGCACTCCCATCCATGGAGACACACACGTTTAAATAACACATCATACACAGATGCATCTTCCAGTCCCTCAGCCACAGGCGTTGGGGTGCTCTGACTCTTTCCCCAGCTGTGCCCAAGCTCCTCCCTCCCTGTGGGGCCAGCTTCGGGCCTTCACTTCATTCTCAGTGCTCCCTGCTCAGACCTCAACTATCATAACAACTTCCTAACCAACTGACCTCCTTGTCTCATCACTCTTCTCCCCAATCCACTGTACACACCTTTTCATATTAATATATACAAAATCTTGCTTTCCCCATACTCCCTGGCTCAAGAGCCAAAACAGTACCCCACCCCAATTTTTCATCAATTCCTAACTACTGGGCATGGCATGCAGGGCCCTTGCCAACCAGGCTCACTCGCTGTCCCTCACACTGATTGGTCCTCCCACTGTTCTTCCCCTATCCTCCTTCACCCTCTGCCTGAGTTCCTGACCTTCACCTGCTGTTTTGAATTCTACCCATTTCTCAACATGAGCCACGGCCCAAGCCCACCTCTGCCAGGCAAGTTGTGATCTCCTCCAGCGCCCTGCTCGATTTTTGTTTCTGCAGTCAGCCGTGTGCTCTGGAGGGCACTCTGCCTGGCTCAGATGGCAAGTTGCTGCATGCATGTCTTGTCCTCTCCTCTCAGGAAACTCTGAGCACCGCAAGGGCAGCAGCCAGGTGTTGTGTTTCTTTCACTATATCTCCCCATGGCATTTTCACAATGCTGGGGCCACAGGTTTGTGGCCACACGCACAATTCACAAGAGACATAGATACATAGAGACGCACACACCCACGTCGACTGCATTAGACATACCAGTGGAAGATACAGACCAAAGCTGGCTGGGAAACATTTGTGTAAGGCACTTTCACATCCACCCCCATATTATTTTGATGTTCTGGCAGTTCCGATGAAGGAAAAAAAAAAAAAAATGGGAATGCACCCTGGGAAGTCCTGATGTGAGGGGAATCAGAAAGCCAGATTCTTTAGGTAAGGTCTCCCCTGATATGTGTTCTATGAAATGGGCCAGAATGAAGAACAGCCCAGGCCTTCCTAACTGGTGATGCTCCCACACTGGGAATCCTGGGCCTCCAGTTTCCATTGTGGTAGCATCCTTCCCCACCCCCCTCCGTTTCTGGGGCGGGTGGAGTAATGGTCCAGCGGGGTGGGGGTGGTTAAATGTCAGCGGTACACCTGTTGGTATTTTCAGATCCTGTTTGCATCTCAAAAAGCTATTTACTTTAAAGAAATCAAATAGGCGTGTGGTGACAACATTAACATTTATTTGAAAAGGGCATCATGAAGTTTCATTGGGAAATCACGACTAATGGTTCTAAAGAATGACTTTGCTAAGAGTCTTTCTACACTTCCCCCCACTCCCCTTTCTCCCCTTCCCTACAATAAAACTAATTCGATTCAATGAGTTTAAAATACAGAAAACTGCCACAGGCACTGACTCTGAACTCACATATAAATACATCAGTTATTATATACATATGTCATCTACTACGACTACATTACACACACATGCACGCACACGGGCACACACACACTTCAGCCAGGTCCTGACGGTCTAAATGGACACAGATGCGTTACAACGTATGGGCTGCAGCATTTGTGGAATTACAACTCTGCACTCCATATGCCAGAACCTATGGTCATGGAGGAAGAGCTCAAGGTGGAATGTGATGGGCTCCTGAGGGCCCTGGTCCTCTGAAGGATGGAAGACCTTGTCAGCCAGGCCGGTGCTAAAGGAGAGCATGGAAAACTGCCTTCTGGCCCCAGTGGACCCCAGAGCCCTTCCCAATGTGCCTGGGTCTCTTCACCACCTCCTCAGCCAGCCAGGCTCTAGGACAAGGCCAACCCTGGCCATCCTCCGCAGTCTTCAGACCTGGCCAGATCTGGGGTAACAGGTCACTTTAACCAGAATTCTCAGGTCAATGGGGTGAGGAGGCAACACACTGCCCTGAACCCTCTCCCCAGGTGTAAGGAGGATGTCTTGTGTCAGTACGACCTGCCCGCCAGGGTCTAAGGTCATGGGAAGTGAGTGTGGCCTGCCCTGAGTAGATGACCTCCCTGTCACCTTTAAACCTAACACCCAACCTAACAGCTCAGATGTAGCCCTTTCCCACAGGCCCCCAACTGGCCAGCTGCCATTTTCTGGTCACGAAGAGGAATTGGGAAAAACAGCCTCACTTCTCAACAGCACTCTCTGTAGCCTGGTTGGAGGGCCTGGGGACAATGGAAGGAACCCCAAAGCTTCTCTGATTCTCAGCCCAGCTGAAACACGCCCTATGGGACCCAGAACGCCCAGGGCATGGGGCAGCACACATGTGACATGTGTGCTGCTTCAAGTGGGTCCCAGGCCTCAGCTTCTCCCTGCCCATCCATTTGTACTTGTGTATGGGGTGGGGGCTGGACAGAGGAGAGTCTGAGGACTTTTCTAGTTCTTCTTCTGACCTGCTCGGGCTCTTTCTTTAGTGAGGAGGCCGTCTGGGAGTCAAGGAACCACATAATTTCCGCTTTTCAAAGAGAGGAAGACGGGAACAGGCACGGGGCAGTGGGGACCCCCTTGCAAGATAAACAGAAGGAGCCTCCAGGCCCACACCGATGCCTGCTGCTGACGGGCTTCTTGTGCTCTGACACAGCTCAACCACACTCATAGAACTTCCAAGTCACAAATATGAGGGGTCTTCAAAAAGTTCATGGAAGATTTGTATAATTTTTAAATTCCATTTTCCCATGAGCTTTTAGAAGTACCCTCGTACATTTATGCCAGTGGAGTTCTATCAGCAGAGTTCCAACCAACCCTACCTTTGCCCACAAAGCCAGAGTCCTCAGTGGCTTTGGGAGCAGCTGGTCTGAATGGGCTTCCTGGCTCCTCTTGGCTCAAAATCACAGCAGAGAAGGACAGCAGGAAGGGGCACAAAACAGCGCTGCCATGCCAGGGGGCTCACTAGCCAACGGCCTGGGCTCCTGTCTCCCCACAGAGCACATCAAACTCTGCCTTGCCTTTCTCCCAGGGCTTGTGGTGAGGTGAAGGAGACTACTTAATTCACCATTTAATTTTCTGTTCGAGTTAACACTCACCTTAACCTTTCTGATTCTGAGGCATATTTGGCCAGAATCCAGGTCTGCAGGCAACCTAATATTCTACTGAGTGTAAGTTTGAGTTGAAACTGAGAGGAGGGCACTCGAAAAATGGCCAGTTCTCCAAAAGAAGCATATCTCTGCTAGGCAGCAGTGATGTAAAGGAAAAGCTGCCTTGGATGGATGGGGACGAAGCAGCAGCGGAGTCTACGCAGGATGGGGGCCTTTCTCTCCTCTCTGTTCCCAGGACAGGAGAAGGGACAGACATCTGAGCCAACCTGTGGGCCTCTGGTTCTAACACTGGCTCTAGAAAGACGCTCAGAGAAATAACTTCTAAGTCCCAGCACCGGGGCTCCATGGGCAGAGCTCAGGGCAATATCGCCATGGCGTGTACCCTATGTCAAGTAGGCACAAGAAAGAAATGGGTGGCTCTCTTCAAAGCCAAGCATAGAGCAACAGAGGGGAAGACCCAGTGAGGAAGGACAGGTTTGTGGCTCCAGATTTAGATTTGCTTTAAAGTTTCTTCCAAAGGTTATTTGCTTTCAAGTTTGTTTAAAGTTATTTTAAACTTGATCTCTTAATAAAGACATATTAAAGAGAAATCTAAGTTCATGCTTACAAAATTGGGTCGTATATAAGCCCAAAGCCATACAGCACATCCCCCAAAGCTGCGGCCTCCACCCTGGACCCTGTGATCAAGCAGGCCACTTGGAAGCCATGTGCCCACAGCACAGAGGCGGTGACCAAGGGAAAGAGCTTCATCTCAAGTGTGGAAAGTATAGAATGAGGGCCAGATAGCCCCCCTTCTCAAGTCATTTATTGCACATATAATGGGAAAATGTGTAAAGGTTCTCCTCGATTTTGGAAAATACACTCTGTCCTAGTAATCGGCCCTCACTGTGCATCCATGCAGGCTGTGGTCAGAGGGTGTCCCAAGAAGCCTGCCCTTTGCAGAGATAGCCAGCTTCTGACTGCTTCCCATGCTGCCTAAAATTGTACCCTACAAAGGAATTCCTTTGGGTCAAGAAATCTACTCACCCACCCTTTTTTTAAAAAGCGAATTCTCCAGGGAGGAAACATCTGACCATTCACAACTTACTGTGAGTCATATCAGCTCAGAAGGTTATGGGAAGTTTGACTGGAAGACAACGAAAGGGCTATATGGACCATTGAGCGCTGCCACAGGACGAGGCCCAGGTGAAGCTCTGGCAGAGGCGCTCCCGGGAACAAGGTGCCTGGAGGAGGGATCGGAAGGGGAAGCAGGAGAGAGAGCAGCACGTGGCCTCTGTCGTGGCTCTGCACACGCCAGTCACATGGAGACAGGCACACAGCATGCAGGGAAAATGGAAACCTGGAACCAAAGGGTTATCTGCCACCTCTCCCCAGCCAGGCCACAAGCATTGCCAGCTAGCACCAATGTCCCAGACTTTGTCCAGAGAGTGAAGAACTCATTCCAAAATTAGGTGCTGGATCCTTCTTTCCTCAACTGGAACATCCAAAAGGTTGACTTCTGACATCCTTGAGCCCGAGTGCCACTCCTCCCACCCCTCCTCCTCCCCTCCCCCACCCAAGGCCAGGCTGGAGTCTCTCCCATAGGAAGCAACATGGGCAAGCCTCGGGGACCCTGCAGTTCCTCTCCCTTTTTTAGTCACCTAAACCAGATTATTTTGTTCTGCCTTCTCCTAACCCACCGGCTCTAGAAATACCTGGGATCCTTGGAAGAAAGACATTAAAGAGAGTGAACCCAACTCAGAGAAACATCTAGAAGAGACAGAACCTTGGGAGGGCCAATGCAAGCTCACTCTGAACAAAGGAGGTGAAAAGATGCTATAGTAGGACCCAGATCTGCCTGCTCATGCCTGCTGCGAGAGACAGGCCCTGGCCGACACCTGCTGCCTGTCCTGGGATGCCAGCCCTTGCTTGTCACTGGCCCGCCTGCAGTTCATTTCATCCTCTGTGGATCCCCTGGTGTCTCTACCTCCGGCTCTTGTTATAAGGGCTCAGCATTAGTTAACAGCAGAAAGAAATGCGAATGGACAACTGGAGGGTGAGAGATTGGAGGAGACACCAAAGACTTGAGTGGGAAGGAGGGAGGGAAGGGATGCTCAGGGTGACAGTAGCCACCCCACCTTCCAGCTCGCATGCCGTCACTCCTCCACCAGAACAGCTTTCCTCGGTCCTCCAAGTGCCATCTACAGCTTCCTTTGCCCAACCAGGTCTCCACCTAGTTCCCTGCTCTGGGGAATGGCAGATGTGTCCCTGCAGACACACCCCAATGGAAGCCCTTTACTGAATACACCATGGAGGAGTTTCTCAGGCCCCTTGGTGTTACTCTGGAGACACCCCTGTGATTCTCTGCCTCCGGGCAACACGAAAGAGAAGACAGGGGATGCAGGTGAGATGCTTATTGGCCTCTGAGGGGCAGGTGGCTGGTCGCCCTCAGGGAAGATGAGGAGGCGGCAGGAAGGCCAAGAAGAACCAGTGAAGGCCTGGAGGCTCCATTTCTGCTTAGCCAGGTAGGTGCTGCCACTGAAGGTGACATTTTCTTAGAGATCCAACTTGTTCCATGTGGTAGGGGTAGGCGTCAGGAGGAGCCCCCCTCACAGCCCATCCCTCTGAGCGGCTCCGTCTCTTGGAACTCAGTACACACAAAGGTCGGGAAACTTCATCTCGTAGACAGGGATGGAGTGGTTCTGCGGCTGACCGTAGGCATCAGGAGGAGCCCCCCTCACAGCCCATCCCTCTGAGCGGCTCCGTCTCTTGGAACTCAGTACACGCAAAGGTCGGGAAACTTCATCTCGTAGACAGGGATGGAGTGGTTCTGCGGCTGACCGTAGGCTGCAGTGATGGTTCCCGACGGGCTGGGCGGAGGCCTGGGGAGCAGGAACATATGGAGGAAAAAGGCATGGAGAGAGAATTCCGGGGTTCCCACCCTTGCACAACTAAACTGAGCAGCACAGGGACAAGTGACCTTGTCATTCCAGGGGTTCCCAGGTTTTCAAGTTGTTCTAGAACCAACAGCCTGAAGTCAAGCTTCTCTGCAAGCTCTACAGTGACCTTGCTGCTTTAGAAAGTAAAGTACCAGCCTGGGACACTAGGACTCCCAGCTCTTTCCAGGCTTCACTGAGCTGGCCTCTGTCCCTCTCTGGTCTCTATTTTCTTGTCTAGGGAGAGTTGGTGGCTGGCGCCAGCCTTAGGGACAGAAGTTGTGGGTGGGAGAGAACTGAAGACAGCTGTGAGAGGAGGACTCGGGATGAGGGGCCCCAACACTGGGCCACAGATGTAGGAGTCCCCTGCCCAAGGCTGCCACTTACCGGATGGTGATTTCAAAGATCTGGTTGAGTTTGCTCTGCAGCAGTGATGCCTAGACACAGACAGAGGGAGAAGTGAGCTGGGGGCTCCCCAGAACCTCTGCTGCTGACTCATGGGTCCACCTGCCCAGAGTATGCACCGGAGGTACAGGACAGTTGCCTTAGGAAGGCACCTGGGTGTGAACATATTTCCAACTTATCTGTTGGACCCCGACTGCAGATTCAGATCAGGGAAAGTCACCTGAAGGCTGGTGAGGGACAGGGCAGAGGGCCAGGAACACCGGGGAGGACTCCAGCAGGCAGTTCTCGAAGGCCCTTGCTCTTTAACAGGGGCAGTAGGGTCTGCTGGGCATGGAGTCAGGAAACCTGGAGCTAGTGCCAGCTCTTTCCTTAACTCACAAGGAACAGCTCTGCCAAACTGGAGGGTTAAAGATGATCTATCTGGTCCCTTCTGACTCCAACTAAGTCATGAATGCAGACAGCGAGACCGTGTATGTGTTCAGTAACTGGGCCTCAACTCCTAGCTCATGACACAGGCAGCATCTACCTCTCCAGGTTGGATGAGAAGTTAGGATAACCTAGGTCCAGGAAAATCTATATTCTCTCTCTATGATATATAATATACGTAGATAATAGAAAATTACATGTATTACATTTTTATTAAGAGAAAAAGTTATTTGTCACTTTTGAATGTATACAATTACGTTTCATTATTACTTAGATTGTGGCTAAGGAATGCTGGCGTATAATCAGTTTCAAACACTGCTTGAGCTCCTCTCACAGGTCTAGACATGGGTTCTCATTTCCATTTGTCAGGCTGCCTCTCTTTCAAATCTTTCCAAGACCCAGCTGTTCCATGCCCCTGCAGGGGTCCCCTGGTGGGAAGAGGGCCCTGCTGCCAAAGTTGACCATCCTTCTGTGCCATGCATGCTTCCTCTTTCACTGCGATGTGGGGATCCGAATGGCACCACCTCACAGAGCCACGACGAGGATGAAACAAGCTAATAAACATAAGATGCTCTAGCAGCCAGAGTGCTATTCACATACCTGCTACTATGATTACAATGAGTATAATCTGACTGCCTGGTATGTGCTCCAGGGGTGGCATGTCTTCTTTATGTGAAAATAGTGAGGTCTGGAAGAGTGTATGACTAATACCCAAGCCTTCTGGTTCACGGGGGAGCAATGTAAGGTCGGGCAGTGGGTGAACCTGGGGGGGTAACAGCAGAGCTCTCTGTGTTGGAATCTAAACCTTAATTCCTGGGGGACAAAGAGCCAAGACCTCCTAGAAACTCAGTCCTTCCCTGGGCCCAAATCCAGTCTCTCTGGCCCCTGAGGACTCGCCCCTGTTAGGCTTACCCGGGCCCCACAGTGTGCTGCAATCTCCTCAAAGGGTGCCTTCTGGAATTTCTCCACCACCTGTCGCCGCCGCTCACGCTCCTGCTCCTCCACCGCTACGCTGTCCACTGTGACACAGAGAAATGCATTAGCGCTCGGGTCCTGCTCCATTGATGAGGAAGGGAAGGGGCTCGAAAAGATGCAAAGATGGGTGAACTCCTTCAGGGGGCGCTGTCCGTGACTGCTGCTTGGGCTCTGCCTTCTTTTGAGAGCAGAGCAGGGGACAGTGGCATGGAGGGTGAGGTGCCCTCACTTGGTCCCAAGCCCTGGAAGGCTAGACCTTTTCCTGATTCTACCTGAGGGCTTGGCCCTCATCCTTGTGTAAGAGTTTGAGAGCTAGTTAAGTGGACCCTTCAGCTGTGCTGCCACTAGGACTCTTAAACAGAAGGTTCTGGAACAGCTGGTCCTTTGAGCACTCTGGGGGTAATTTGAAAAGGAACATCAACAATGGAGAAGCCAGACAGACCACGGAAGCCAACACAGAACCCCTATGGCAGAGCAGTCTGAGGCCATTTCGTTTAAGGTTTCTACACATGCCAGTTGGTATCCAAAATGAATTAGCACCAAGAAAGCGGGGTAGGGGAGGGCCGGATTTGTCTGCATGCTTGATTTAAGAAGGCGAGCAGTGAGTGCATTCAGAGAAAATAAGTATCATCGATGACAACAAAATTTTTAAAAGGTTTGACATTTAAAGTCATAATTTGTTATCAGTTAGAAAAATTCTCTTGCTGGGAATACTTCACTGTCCAATAATCCATATAGCGAGGTAATACTGCATTTTAAAATCTGCCGCCCTTATTAAATAAATATTAATAGGTTTTGCTTTTAATATCTTTCATTGGTCAGTTTGTACTTTTGTATCACTTCACCTAAAAAAGAGTAAAAATATTTTTACAAATTTTTACAAAATTGCTTTCTACAGTCTGAGTGGCTGTGACCCTCAGCTGATTACCTGTAAAGGCAGCTGTTATTAGCAGAAAAAGGACCACCCAATGTAGGCCACATGGGGCAGCACTGCTGACCCCCACAAGGAGAGGGGGCACTTCACTGGCAGCTCTGCTAGCTGTGATGAGTTTGTGGGACGCCACCAGCCTCTCCCCCTCACGTCTGCGCAGACTCCCACTGGGAAAGGCAGCAGATCAGGCTGCATGGCCAGGAGCCATCCCCACGACTCATCCCATCGCTGTCCCCTCTAACCAAAGTCCCTCGGGGCCCCTGACTTACCAATGGCCTTCTTCAGTGTCTCATAGGTGATCTCCTCGGCAGGCACTCGCTGAAGGAGAGGGGAAAGAGTGCTCAGAAAGGCAGAGGATGGGAGGGAGAACGATGGGCAGAAGGCCCCCCAGGACACCGACCTTCTCACCAGGGTCCCTGGAAGCTCCCTGAGTAGGCATGGAGAGCAAGCGAGATGCGGGTGGGGCAGCTAATTGCTCACCAGAGTCAGACTCAGAAGACAGTCCTCAGTCTCACCTAAAAGAACTCACTGTCCCCTCCCCAGCCCCAGCCTGTCCCATCAAGACCCTTAGGAGCAAAACACTGGGCAATTTTAAAAAATCTTCAGAGAACATCACAGGAAACATAACAGAAAATATTAGAAGCCAGAGGAGGTGGTTGGTAAATATAATCTCAAATGTAAATTTCAAGAACTGAACAGCATTTTTGAAGACTTATGATGTTAAATTATCCACTGAGGTGATCTGAGCATTTAATAAAGGTAAGAAATAGAAGATTAGAATTGACCGGTCGTCCTCCACCACTGAGGTGGGTCCAAGCACCTGGGTTACAGGATCTTGGTCCTCTGCAGAGCCTATAAAAGGAGGTGGAAAATAATAAAATCCAAAGAGAGGAACTCCATGGATGCATGGCCTTAGGTCAGATGCTGAAAACAGTGAAGGAGTGTAGACTAAATTCCAGAAATTCTCCACTAGCTATGAGCTACCTGAAGCAAGACTCATGATTTACTTATATCCTATCACTTAAATATAATATTAAGCAAAAAAGCAGACACAGAAGAGAATGCTTTCATTGATAGAAAGTTCCAGAAGTGACGCAACTCAGACTCCCTCTGAGGAAGGGGTGCAAAGGTAGGTCCCCGGGTGGTGAGGATGTTCCATTCACTGATCCTAGTGTGATTACACGGGTGTATTCACTTTGTGAAGATTTGTTGAACTGTACACTTTTTGATTTTTTTGGAGTTCAGTAAATGCTTGCTTGGGTGGGAAAAGACAGAAGTGTTGACATGGGATAAAGTCACTCAAAAAATAGTCAGTGAGCACCAGTTACGTGCAGGACTCTAGGTGAGTCACTCAGTAGAGTTAGCATAGGAATTACATGCAAGAGAGAGCTGTGCTGAGCTATAATTCGCTCTGAGGACTCATCCTCTGTACATCCGTCCAGCCATCCGCTGTCAGCACTGACAACGTTAGACATTCACGTGCAAGGTGCTAGGGAACTGGGTAGTGGCCATGGTCAGAGAAAAGGACGCTCACTGGGCAAGAGCAGATAGAGAAGGGTATGGAGGAAAGGGACACGGGCTGGGCAATTCACAGGTGCCGAGGGGCGATCAGACATGCATTCTGCACTAGCAAAGACATGTGGAGACTGAGGACAGCATGGGAAAGACTGAGAGCAGACCCACTGGAGCGGGATTAATGAAATGGAAGGGCCAGCCCACACTACAGTGGCTGCGAACGCCAGGTGCCAGGATCAGGACTCAACCAAACCAGCATTTACTCATCACTGCAATGAGCCTGGCATATACGGCCACAGGGAGCCACCGCAGGATTCTGGACCGGGACATGAAGGGCTGAAAGTGGAAAGAAGCGTAGTGTGGTAGAAGGGTCTGGGGTGGAGGCCTCTACACCCCCGCTTCAGCTACCAAGCCACCCCAAGGCCGTGCTGACTCTTGGAGAGGGGAAGAGACTGATTTAGGGGCCCAGGAGGCCACTAGTGAGTAGATGGCTTTGCAGCCAGGTGAGCATTTCTCTTTACTCATCCATTCCTGACCACTCCTGGGAAGGGAGAATCACCACTTTAGGGGGAGACAGCAGCCAGCTAACCCCGAGGTTGAACACACTCGAGGTTCCCAGTCTTTTAGAGCTGGCAGGGCCATGGAGGACACCCAGTCCAACCTCCTCATTTTACTTGTCCAGTTAGCCCATGTTGGAGCTTCCTTCCTTCCATGAGAAGGCTCCAGACAAGCTTCGAAAGCCCTCGACTGGAGGTCTGTCTGCCCCAATGAATCAAGTGGGCGAGGGCACAGTTAGAGGGAGTCTGGGTCCCAACCCCCAAAGACTTTTCCTTGCTCTGATCACATCTGGAGAAAGGCTCAGTGTTAAAGCTGTCCTCTACAGCCATACCTGGCCTAACAGGCACAGAGACTCGGGAATGCCAGTGTCCATGCCCAAGCGCCATGCAAGTCTCCTGCCCTGGCCCAACCCCACGCCTCTATTGATTCACTTACCTGGGGAAGACACACGCGCACGCACACACACGCACACGTGCACACACACACACACACACGCACACACATGCGTGCGCACACACACACGCACGCGCACACACACGTACACGCGCACACGTGCACACGCACACGCGCACACGTGCGCACGCACGCACACACACACACCTTCCTCCTCTCCGCTCCCCCTGCCCCCATTGCTTTCTCATTTGGGGGAGGACAGTTGGTACTTCCACTGTGATCCCTTATTCTTCCTCACTCATGGGGACATCTCCTTTATTTTCTGATGTAGAAGAAATGAGACAATGGCAGGGGATATTTCACATGTCAATTTGAACAGAAATTAGATATAGCTCTCAAGAAAGGATGGAAGGAAGAGAATTTAAGGCGCTGGTGCAGCTTTTCTTAAAGAAAGAATCTTGGTTGTCAAAGGTTAGTGTGGAGGGAGGATGAGCAGGCAAAGCACAGGGGATTTTTAGGGCAGAGAAAATACTCTGTATGATCGTATAATTGTGGATACACGTCATTATACATTGTCCAGACCCACAGAATGCACAACACCAAGAGTGAACCCTAACGTCAACTAGACTTTGGGTGATGCTGATGTGTCAGTGGAGGTTCATCAATGGTAATAAATGGGGGGCTGGCTGGTTAGCTCAGTTGGTTAGAGCGTGGTGCTGATAACACCAAGGTCCAGGGTTTGATCCCTGTACCAGCCAGCAGCCAAAACACACACACTCACTCACACAACCCACCAAAAAGTGGTAATAAATGTACCACATGGTGGGGGATATTGATGATGGGAAGGTCGTGCATGTGCGGGGACAGGACGCCTATGGGGAATCTCTATACCTTCCTCTCAATTTTGTGAATGTGAACCTAAATGTGAGAGTGAATCTTAAATTGCTTTAAAAATAGTCTTACTTTAAAAAAAGAATCTTGGGCCGAGCCCGTGGCGCACGCAGGAGAGTGCGGCGCTGGGAGCACAGCAGCGCTCCCGCCGCGGGTTCAGATTCTATATAGGGATGACTGGTGCGTTCACAGCACTCACTGGCTGAGCACGGTGCGGCCGGTCTCAAAAAGGACAAAAAAAAAAAAAAAAAGAGAGAATCTTTATTGATACACCTGGAAGAAACACTATGAAAGCTATTCTCACATCTCTCCTGTCAAACCTTCCAATTTCCAACACAGAGCATGTCTGCCCCGTTGTGGGTGGGGAAGGATGACCAGCAAGCCTTTCAGGAATGATCTTTATGATATTTGCATGGGAGAAGGGGGGCCGATAATAATTTTTTCAGACGGAAATATCTACGATATACGTATATATGGTGAGAGTCAGTAAGAAAATGGATTCACTAGGGCTGGCCCGGTGGCGCACTGGGTAGTGCGCCGCTTGGGAAGCGCGGCGGCGCTCCCGC
>NW_007736888.1:23098-27052 GCF_000696425.1 Galeopterus variegatus
AAAAGGAAAAAAAAAAAAAAAAAAAAAGAGAATCTTTATTGATATACCTGGAAGAAACACTATGAAAACTATTCTCACATCTCTCCTGTCAAACCTTCCAATTTCCAACACAGAGCATGTCTGCCCCGTTGTGGGTGGGGAAGGATGACCAGCAAGCCTTTCAGGAATGATCTTTATGATATTTGCATGGGAGAAGGGGGGCCGATAATAATTTTTTCAGACGGAAATATCTACGATATACGTATATATGGTGAGAGTCAGTAAGAAAATGGATTCACTTGAGATACTTACTTTCCATGTAACTATAAACATTTTATGCCATTAACAGGCCTGGAATTGAGCATCCAACTCACAGGAGGCAGAAGCTTCCCCAGGACAGTGACAACGACACTCACCTCCTCCTTCTCCGGGCTGTTCCTCGATTCCACCTCCACCTGCAGGGAAATGGTCTCTCCGATGCTCTTCCTCTTGGATAAGCGATCCTCATCTGGGGAAGAAGCAGCCCAGAAGCTGGAGTTCCCAGCCCTCGGAGAGCCAGGATCGAGCCGCTAGTCCCTTCTCCTGAACGCCCCCCCTGCCTCCGCTCGCTCTGTCGTCCTCTAAGGCTCAGTCCACAGTCAGGCTACACCTGGAGTTTATGGAAGCTTCCAATTGCTGTGGGCCTCCTGTGCCCATCTTAGGGTGGTCAGTTTTGCTCTTTAGGGCTAAGATTTTGAAACCGTCGATGAGCAAAAAGAAGCAGCTGCTATGACCAGAACGCACATCTCGACTGTGTGAACATCACGGGCTAATAGCGCCAGCAGCTGTCGCTTGCACAGCACGTCTTATGTGCATTTCCCTTCATACTGTCGTGGACCTCTCATGTCAGCTCTCTAAGGCAGGTACTGTTAATATCCCTATTTCACAGCCACGGAAACCGAGACTCAGGGATGCCAAGGGACTTGTCTAAGACTTTTCAGGCAGGAAGTTGCACAGAGGTGTGGAACTGAGTCTCTAGTTGTGTAGCCCATGCATGCTCTTTCCAGCACAGTGGAGCCTCTCCCACCCACAGGCCAGCTATCTCACGGCCAGTTACTTCCAGGGATCCTGCACTGAGGAGAGGGGGGGAAATCAAGGATCTCACCATAAATTCCACTGTGTTTTTCAACTCTTGTGCAACATCTAAGATGCCACAGGAGGGGATGGAAGGGCCCATAAGTCCCTGACACTCAGGCCCTTACCTGGCCAAAAAAGACAGAGGCAGGCCTGGACATCATTGCACAGAGCTCGTACCTGTCAGCTGGGGGATGTAGGGTAGGCAGAGCCTGTCCGAATTGTAGCCACTGCCTCCCAGGACCTCACTGATCTTGCTCTGGCGGAAGAGGAACTCAATCACCACTCCATCCAGATTCTGAGACAGCCTGAAAGGCAAAGGAGGGAAGACCAATCAGAACCGTGGGCGACTAGAGAGATTTCCTAATGACTTTCCTTATCACAGAAGTTATATGCTCATTATGTAAAACGACAGAGAAGTAAAAAAAGAAAATCACACATAGTCCCATTTCCACAGATAACCGCTATTTACATGGTGTGCAGAATCCTTCAGTCACATAAATATGTGCACACACACAAGCATCCCCCCACTGTTCTCTATTTTATTCACCTCTTATACATATAGTGCATATTTTTCATTAAATATTCTTCTAAAACACTGTTGATATTATTTACCAATTATTTACCATATGGATGGGCCATAATTTATAAAGCCCTCCATATGTTAGGCATTTTGTTTTTTCAGAATGTCTTTCCATTGAGTTCCTCTGCTGCTGAAGTGATGCTAGCCCCCAGCCCAAATCACGGTGTCTTGTCAGGAATGACTGTCTCCTCCAGGATGCATTTCCCATGGGTTTGGCCAAAGCCCCAGAGGTGGCATCATTGCACACTCTGTAGTACAACACGCCATCATGGCTCAACATCATGTGCTTGAAGTGTAGATTATGGTAACAGGATGGGGTCAAACTTTATCCAGGACTTCTGGGTCACAGGTTGGGTCTGCTTTCTGTGCTTGATTCCATGGAAGCCTAAGCCTCTTGGTGTTGACCTTTCCTGGCCTCAGACCACCCACCTTCTTACCTAGCTGCCTTGGGAATCTTTGACCATGTCCCAGGTGCACTCCTCACCTGGGCCTCTCCACAAACACATCCTCAGGGAGCATGTAGGGAGCCTCTTTCTTCCTGGTCTCTATCACCTGGAGTTTGGGAGGAACCAAATGATAAGAGCTGGGTCCAGCAGGGAGAGGGAGCTCAGAACAGGGCACAAAAAGAGCTCCCTGCTCAGTCTCAGCACTTACTCCTTCCCACACCCTCCTTGGCCAAGCAGACCACAGCTGGGCTTCTCCAGCAAGAAACCCAGACCCACAGTGACACTCACAGCAGCCTGAGCAGCCCAAGCGGCCTGCTCAACCTGTCACCATCAACTACATGCGCATGTTAAGTGTCCTCCAAATGTGGGGACGTAACTTCTAAGAGACTGCAGTTTCTTGCTCCTGTGCCCTATGCCTGTGCTTTCTATTTAAACATATCAAAAGGGAACACAGGTCATAACATGTCCCAAACCTGGGTACTGCAATGCTCAGGTGCATTGCAAAAACATGCTGACGGACAGTGACATCTTGAGCTTTCCTAAGTATCCTTTGCAAATTTTGGACAGGAGAGGGGAAAGTCCTGCGGTGGTGAGAAGTGGGGGTAGCAGCATGCAGACATGTGCAGTGAGCCAGCAGCAGCCCCACGATTTTCAGTGAAGGGGACATCTGTGTGTTGCCTTCCCTGCACTCCCTTATCAACCCAGAGGCTAGGAAGGCCCTGTGTCCCTTGGGGTGGTCTCTGGCACAGTGACACCACCCCTGCCCCGACTCCCCAGCCATCCCAGGCCAGCTGAGACCTGGGGTCATTTGTTTTGTTCTGCTTTGCTAGCGTATTTTAAAGTTCATCCTCACTATCATATCATTCCACCTGTAAGTACTTCTGTGCATTTTAAAAGATCTTTACACAACAACTGAGAACATTTGACTAAAGACTGAGTATAATACCAAGGACTATTGAAAATTTAATTAGATATGTTAATAGCATGGCGATCACGTAGGGAGGTGCCGTGTTTTTTAGACATGCATACTGTATAGGTAGGGTGAAAGGACATGATAGCTGGGATTTGTTTTAAAATATCTCAGCAAAGGAAAAGAAAAGGAGAGAGATGGAGCAAACGTGGGAAATATTTCATAGCTATTTAATCTGCAAAACAGCTAGTGGGTGTCAACGTTCTGATCACACTGCCTCTGTGGTGAGGCCTTTCATAGCAAAACTCTTGTTGAGTGGCTTTCGTCCTCATGATCTGAGGGGTGGGTGCACGTGCACTTCGGTGAGTGGGGGAAGGACAGAGGGAGCAGGAAGCAGGGTAGGAGAGGGTATACGACACTGCCCCTGCCCACTCCACCCCACTCTGTCATGGCACACAGGAGGAAATGCCATGTCAAGTAACTCACTCGTGTTAGTTCTGACTTCAACCCTTTTTTCAATGCCTAAGACTAACTGAAGGACCAATGCAATTAAAGAAAAGTCGTTTCTGAGAAACCACAAGATGAGGGGCTCCAGAGCACTCATGTCCCAAATCATGAGGACACCAACCTCGTGAATGTGCTGGCAGAAGGCAGGCACCGTCGTAAGCTGGCTGATGAGGTTCAGGTACGCCGCGCCCAGTGCGTACAGGGCACAGCGGTTGTACACTGTTTCTGAGAAACCACAAGATGAGGGGCTCCGGAGCACTCATGTCCCAAATCATGAGGACACCAACCTCGTGAATGTGCTGGCAGAAGGCAGGCACCGTCGTGAGCTGGCTGATGAGGTTCAGGTACGCCGCGCCCAGTGCGTACAGGGCACAGCGGTTGTACACGGGCAAGTTCTCTTCATTGACCTGGGCCAC
>NW_007736888.1:27105-53754 GCF_000696425.1 Galeopterus variegatus
AGCTGGCTGATGAGGTTCAGGTACGCCGCGCCCAGTGCGTACAGGGCACAGCGGTTGTACACGGGCAAGTTCTCTTCATTGACCTGGGCCACATCCTGTAGCAACAGAGGAGTTTTTAATTGATAAACTACAGCAGGCCCCTGCCCTTCCCCCAGTCGCTCCCCAACCTTCTTTAGAGACGACTCACTTTTTCAGACTAAGCCTTTCTCAGCATTTGTCCCATAACTTTCTGGGGGACAGCATCATCCTCATTCATGCTGAAGGGATGGTCCCCAGAACAATCCATGGGCTGGGAGGCTTACAAACACTGAGTAGAGAGGCTGTGACCTCAGTCCCCACTGTGCAGTTGCAGCTTTAGTGACCTTTACTGTCTAAACCCTCACCATTAGTTCCAACACTAGCATGCAGTCTCCTTCGCTATAGCTGATTCTTGGAGGATTGGCTTGGCTTGCTAAGCTGGGTTTGTATGTTAAGCAGAGAAAGTGCAGGGAGTCACCAGCAGATTAGAACACAAAGGAATCCCAAATTCTACCTCTTCAGGGTAAATGGAACTAAGAAAATTGTAGCAGCTAGGCTGGCCCTGCACTGTCATGCAGGTGGCTTAAGACTTTCCATTGCTGAATTCCCAGACTTGCCACGATTCGGGAATGTGATGCCTGCCTGGCGTCAGGGCCCTGGGGACCCCGGCATCTGAGTCTGAAGGACCCATCCTTGGGAGTACACTTCCACTCAGGCAGACCCTGAAAGTCGCAGGCCCTATCTATTGCCACCCTGGCTGCTTACGAATCATGAAGGAAGCTTGTTACATATACAGGTCCCAGGCCTGGGAGACTCTGAGTCAACCAGTTCAAGGAATGTGTATTTTTAACAAGTAGTCAAGGCAATTCTAAAACACAGCTAAGTTTGAGAACCAGAGGATCTTTAGACAAACAAAACTGTTTTGTGATTGCTCGGGACTTATCAGCTCCCTCTTGGGAATCCCTGGAGTCTCCCTCAGATCCTGCAAGAGACTTGGAATACTAGGGGCAAAGGGGTGTTTCTGACTGACCTGTTCCCTGGGTCTCTTTTAGCTTGAGAATGGGCCTAAATCATAGATTAAGGCTTTGTTGGGGTTCCCCAAACAGGATCACGATTTGGAGGAATGGCTAGCCTCGAATGTGACATTCCCGAGCTCCAAAACAATTGCTAAGCAGTTGCTGCTCATTACTTTTATCAGCGCTTGGCCAAAACAGGCCCCTCCGCCTCCCCCCAGCCCCCATGTCCTTGCCCACACCAGGCCCCACCTGGACAGCCAGCACCAGGCGGATAAGGTCTACCACCACCTCCTCGTTGGCCAGCTCAATGCTGATGAGCGCCAGCAAGCCATAGAGCGCCTCGTAGTGTTTCTGCATATTCGTTTCCTCCTTACAGCTCAGGTAGATGTGTCTGTAGAGCTGCTGCGAGTGCTGGGGACAGTGGCAGGGGCAGGGGAAGGCCACGGTGGGGGAGGCGGGCACAGAAGGGGCAAGGAGAAGAGCAGGAAGGCCAGTCTGAGCAGGTGTACCCCACTTCCACCCTCAGGGAGGGATGCCTTTAAAGCACCCTCCAGTGGAAGTGAACACACATAGGGGTGCAGGTTTAGGGAAGGGTGGGCCCAGTAAAACCAGCAACAAAAGCTGCTGCCCAGATCCACTTGTAAGGACAGAGCAGTCAATGGCCCTGGACTGGCTCCCCTGGGGTGTTCCTGGCTCTGGCCTCAGTGATAATATCACAATGGGCTTGCCCCACAGAGGCGGCGCTAGTCCACCTGACCAAGCACATCCCAGAGGGAGGAGGCAGGCTCTGGGGGCTGGAAGGTGGGGGTCCACAGGCCTGGTCCGCCCAGGCTCGCTGTGACTTGAGGTTGCGCTTACCTTCTTCATGAAGACGGTGTCCTGTCGGGAGCACTTGTCTACTTTCAGCTTCAAGACAGAGATGTCACTGAGGGTACTGGGAGGGGACACCAGGTGCCTCTTAGCCCTTGTTGAGGCCAGCCCGAGCTCACGTGGTGCACTGGGCTTTATCCCCAACACTGTCAGTCAGTACCAAAGCCTCCCAGTGTTCCCCTGGCCCTGGTTCTTAGCCTAATGACCATTTTCTCCTAAGTTCTCAAGTTCCTTCCCTTTCTCTTAAACCTTGATCCTGATTCTTCTCTTCCTCCCCTTATTCCCCCAAATCCTCTCAGTCTCCCCTGATAACCCTGATCTCCCTCCTCCCCTTCACCTGAGAACTCCCTTTAGCACCTGCCCTTGATCTCCCTAATCTCCAGTCCACCTCTCTTTCCTCCCCTAGACACAAGTTCCCTTTGGTCTCTCCTTCCCTCGCTTGACCTCAGGGTCAAGGTTGGTGATCAACTCCCTGGAGGTCTCACCGAATAGCTAAATTGTCCTCCCATCTGGCTGTGAGGCTACTGGCTGAGAGGACAGGCCCTATTGGGAGTCTTCTGTCTCACCACAGGTCAACTGGAGGAGAGACCCCAAGTTCACCTGATGGTAGAGAACTTGTGGCGGTTGCCATGACGATCAATGAAACTGATGAGAATCTCTAGAACAAAGAGGCGGATTTCTGCATCTTCCATGAGGGCGGTAGAGAGAAGGCGGTCAAGGAAGTTGCTGGGTAGGGCTGACATCATGTTGTTGCACTGGAAACCTGTGGATACCTGCAAGGGAGCCCAGGACAGGTGTGCTTAGGAGCACTGGCCCTCCTGGATGCAGCGAGGAGATGGAGTAACAGCTGGCAGAAGCTGGGTCTAAAGTATCCATCCTCTCCAGACATCTCCCAACCCAGCTTCCCCTACCCTTCATCCCAGGCCCTGATGCCACAGGCAACTTTTCTGAACACTCCAACATCCACCTAGACAACCTGCTCTGCTCAGCTCAGCTTGGTAGACATGTGAGTGGATGGGGACAGTGTTCAGGGACATGAAGGTAATAAAAGCCAGCAAGGGCTATGCACTACAGGGAAGCAGGAGCCAGGGAACCTCTGCACCTAACTTTCCAGCCAATCAGGACACAACTGGTGACCACACAGCATGGGCACAATGCTTCACTGAGAGGATGGACAGTCATGAAGAACTAGACAGTGGCAGAACTTCCAGCTGGGCTGAAGAATCCGAACTCATGCATGTGGCAATAACCAAAGAGCACACACAGACAGCATTTGGTTACATCTCTTCTAGCATGGAGACATGGGGGCCTTCTGACTAAAGCCAGTTGGCAGCAATAGACACGTCACACATGACGCTGGCAGAGCACCTGAAAGCAGCAATGCATATTTACTGCTAAGCCCACATTGCAAAACAACACCTTCGATGAGTCACAGGGCCCTGATGACCTAGCACAGCCTGGGAGCATCGACAGTGAGCCTCGACATGGACTAAAGGGATGGGTATGAGTGTGTCCCACACTGTCACATTAACAAGCTGCTGGGTACAAATTAATGAGGGTAAACTCAGCAAACAAATGGCAGGAATATGTATAGTAAGGAGATAACTAGGTGTGAGGCAGAGTTAGAGCAAAAGCAAAAAACCACAGTGATGGGAGGGTGTGGGCTGGAGCAGAGGGAAGGGAGCAGGAGTGGAAGTGAGGCTCTGTCCACACTGGCATGGCTGGAGCAGAGGCAGGACAGTGGCTGAGAGGCGAGACGGGGAGTCTAGGGAGGGAAAGGGACTGGGGGCCTTCCAACTTTAGTCAGAGAAGCTCAATATCTAGACGCACGTCAGCTGGAAACTGAGATCTACTCTGAAATAAGGGGCAACACGTGGGGAAGAGCATTTCTAGAAAATTCTTCCTGTGGTTGTTTATAACAGGTGAGGTGGAGAGAAGAGAGACTATGAGAATAATCTGGTTGTGGATGCCCAGAGTTTAGAACAGGGCTGTGCATAAGGATTCTTGCAGAGCTTGGTTACAAGTACAGGTTCCAGGCCCTCATCAGGCTGGCTGCTTAAGATCTCTAGGGAATCTGTGTATTTTTACAAATTGGTCATGGGAATGGTGATTGAGAACAATGGATCCACACTCCAGTGACAGCTGCAAGGGTGTAAAGAAGAGGTGCAGTGTATAACACACTGATGAAGGGAAAGAAGGGGGCTGGGAGACTCAGGTAGGCACAAGTACCAAGGGGAAAAGANGTCAAGGCAATTCTAAAACACAGCTAAGTTTGAGAACCAGAGGATCTTTAGACAAACAAAATTGTTTTGTGATCGCTCGGGACTTATCAGCTCCCTCTTGGGAATCCCTGGAGTCTCCCTCAGATCCTGCAAGAGACTTGGAATACTATGGGCAAAGGGGTGTTTCTGACTGACCTGTTCCCTGGGTCTCCTTTAGCTTGAGAATGGGCCTAAATCATAGATTAAGGCTTTGTTGGGGTTCCCCAAACAGGATCACGATTTGGAGGAATGGCTAGCCTCGAATGTGACATTCCCGAGCTCCAAAACAATTGCTAAGAAGTTGCTGCTCATTACTTTTATCAGCGCTTGGCCAAAACAGGCCCCTCCGCCTCCCCCCAGCCCCGATGTCCTTGCCCACACCAGGCCCCACCTGGACAGCCAGCACCAGGCGGATAAGGTCTACCACCAGTTGCTGCTCAGTACTTTTATCAGCGCTTGGCCAAAACAGGCCCCTCCGCCTCCCCCCAGCCCCCATGTCCTTGCCCACACCAGGCCCCACCTGGACAGCCAGCACCAGGCGGATAAGGTCTACCACCACCTCCTCGTTGGCCAGCTCCATGCTGATGAGCGCCAGCAAGCCCACCTCCTCGTTGGCCAGCTCAATGCTGATGAGCGCCAGCAAGCCATAGAGCGCCTCGTAGTGTTTCTGCATATTCGTTTCCTCCTTACAGCTCAGGTAGATGTGTCTGTAGAGCTGCTGCGAGTGCTGGGGACAGTGGCAGGGGCAGGGGAAGGCCACGGTGGGGGAGGCGGGCACAGAAGGGGCAAGGAGAAGAGCAGGAAGGCCAGTCTGAGCAGGTGTACCCCACTTCCACCCTCAGGGAGGGATGCCTTTAAAGCACCCTCCAGTGGAAGTGAACACACATAGGGGTGCAGGTTTAGGGAAGGGTGGGCCCAGTAAAACCAGCAACAAAAGCTGCTGCCCAGATCCACTTGTAAGGACAGAGCAGTCAATGGCCCTGGACTGGCTCCCCTGGGGTGTTCCTGGCTCTGGCCTCAGTGATAATATCACAATGGGCTTGCCCCACAGAGGCGGCGCTAGTCCACCTGACCAAGCACATCCCAGAGGGAGGAGGCAGGCTCTGGGGGCTGGAAGGTGGGGGTCCACAGGCCTGGTCCGCCCAGGCTCGCTGTGACTTGAGGTTGCGCTTACCTTCTTCATGAAGACGGTGTCCTGTCGGGAGCACTTGTCTACTTTCAGCTTCAAGACAGAGATGTCACTGAGGGTACTGGGAGGGGACACCAGGTGCCTCTTAGCCCTTGTTGAGGCCAGCCCGAGCTCACGTGGTGCACTGGGCTTTATCCCCAACACTGTCAGTCAGTACCAAAGCCTCCCAGTGTTCCCCTGGCCCTGGTTCTTAGCCTAATGACCATTTTCTCCTAAGTTCTCAAGTTCCTTCCCTTTCTCTTAAACCTTGATCCTGATTCTTCTCTTCCTCCCCTTATTCCCCCAAATCCTCTCAGTCTCCCCTGATAACCCTGATCTCCCTCCTCCCCTTCACCTGAGAACTCCCTTTAGCACCTGCCCTTGATCTCCCTAATCTCCAGTCCACCTCTCTTTCCTCCCCTAGACACAAGTTCCCTTTGGTCTCTCCTTCC
Organism: Galeopterus variegatus; assembly: GCF_000696425.1. Taxonomy (NCBI): domain Eukaryota; kingdom Metazoa; phylum Chordata; class Mammalia; order Dermoptera; family Cynocephalidae; genus Galeopterus; species Galeopterus variegatus. The sequence goes on from NW_007736888.1 coordinate 32,891, forward strand.
CTCGCTTGACCTCAGGGTCAAGGTTGGTGATCAACTCCCTGGAGGTCTCACCGAATAGCTAAATTGTCCTCCCATCTGGCTGTGAGGCTACTGGCTGAGAGGACAGGCCCTATTGGGAGTCTTCTGTCTCACCACAGGTCAACTGGAGGAGAGACCCCAAGTTCACCTGATGGTAGAGAACTTGTGGCGGTTGCCATGACGATCAATGAAACTGATGAGAATCTCTAGAACAAAGAGGCGGATTTCTGCATCTTCCATGAGGGCGGTAGAGAGAAGGCGGTCAAGGAAGTTGCTGGGTAGGGCTGACATCATGTTGTTGCACTGGAAACCTGTGGATACCTGCAAGGGAGCCCAGGACAGGTGTGCTTAGGAGCACTGGCCCTCCTGGATGCAGCGAGGAGATGGAGTAACAGCTGGCAGAAGCTGGGTCTAAAGTATCCATCCTCTCCAGACATCTCCCAACCCAGCTTCCCCTACCCTTCATCCCAGGCCCTGATGCCACAGGCAACTTTTCTGAACACTCCAACATCCACCTAGACAACCTGCTCTGCTCAGCTCAGCTTGGTAGACATGTGAGTGGATGGGGACAGTGTTCAGGGACATGAAGGTAATAAAAGCCAGCAAGGGCTATGCACTACAGGGAAGCAGGAGCCAGGGAACCTCTGCACCTAACTTTCCAGCCAATCAGGACACAACTGGTGACCACACAGCATGGGCACAATGCTTCACTGAGAGGATGGACAGTCATGAAGAACTAGACAGTGGCAGAACTTCCAGCTGGGCTGAAGAATCCGAACTCATGCATGTGGCAATAACCAAAGAGCACACACAGACAGCATTTGGTTACATCTCTTCTAGCATGGAGACATGGGGGCCTTCTGACTAAAGCCAGTTGGCAGCAATAGACACGTCACACATGACGCTGGCAGAGCACCTGAAAGCAGCAATGCATATTTACTGCTAAGCCCACATTGCAAAACAACACCTTCGATGAGTCACAGGGCCCTGATGACCTAGCACAGCCTGGGAGCATCGACAGTGAGCCTCGACATGGACTAAAGGGATGGGTATGAGTGTGTCCCACACTGTCACATTAACAAGCTGCTGGGTACAAATTAATGAGGGTAAACTCAGCAAACAAATGGCAGGAATATGTATAGTAAGGAGATAACTAGGTGTGAGGCAGAGTTAGAGCAAAAGCAAAAAACCACAGTGATGGGAGGGTGTGGGCTGGAGCAGAGGGAAGGGAGCAGGAGTGGAAGTGAGGCTCTGTCCACACTGGCATGGCTGGAGCAGAGGCAGGACAGTGGCTGAGAGGCGAGACGGGGAGTCTAGGGAGGGAAAGGGACTGGGGGCCTTCCAACTTTAGTCAGAGAAGCTCAATATCTAGACGCACGTCAGCTGGAAACTGAGATCTACTCTGAAATAAGGGGCAACACGTGGGGAAGAGCATTTCTAGAAAATTCTTCCTGTGGTTGTTTATAACAGGTGAGGTGGAGAGAAGAGAGACTATGAGAATAATCTGGTTGTGGATGCCCAGAGTTTAGAACAGGGCTGTGCATAAGGATTCTTGCAGAGCTTGGTTACAAGTACAGGTTCCAGGCCCTCATCAGGCTGGCTGCTTAAGATCTCTAGGGAATCTGTGTATTTTTACAAATTGGTCATGGGAATGGTGATTGAGAACAATGGATCCACACTCCAGTGACAGCTGCAAGGGTATAAAGAAGAGGTGCACTGATGAAGGGAAAGAAGGGGGCTGGGAGACTCAGGTAGGCACAAGTACCAAGGGGAAAAGTAAAGAAGAGGTGCAGTGTATAACACACTGATGAAGGGAAAGAAGGGGGCTGGGAGACTCAGGTAGGCACAAGTACCAAGGGGAAAAGAGGAGAAACTGAGGGGAAAGGGACCTGGGGAGGGTACCTGGAGGGGAGAACGCAGGAACCAGTAGATTCCATCTCAAGACAGATAATGTTTGAGTGACAAGGCTTCAGTGGCCAGTAAGGATCCTTTGTGAAAATGAGAAGCAGGTGCCCCACCTGCTCTGGATGACCCAACTCTGCGGGTGCCCAGCCTGGCTAGTGAGTAGGACACAGGCTGGATTTTGGCCCCACTCGCCCTTTTGGCTGGGCATGTTTGTGCAGTATGCAACCTGCAACCTGTACGTGGTGGCCTTCTCTTGGTCCCTTGGAAGGAGTTGCCTCCTGCAGAGGCAGAGTAGGAGTGGGGACAGGAGAGGCTTACCTGAAGGAGGGATTTTAGCAGCATGATCTGGGTCAGCCGGTTCCTGTTTTCCCTGTAGGCCAGAGACACAAACACTCCCCAGGATGGTGATATAGGCAGAGATCCCACACTCGCCTGCTCAGTTCTCCTTTTGATTTGCTCCCCATGAGGCTTATCTTATGGGGTTACGCAGGACAGGGACTTCCAGATGCAGGAACCAAGCCAGGGAATTAATGGCTTCCCCCAGGGTGCGGGGTGGTTCTTGCTGGGACAGCCTGAGAAACTTGTGGGATCCAAAGACCCCACTAAAGGCTGCTGAGGGATTTGGGAATAAACGTAGAGAAGAGAGGGCAGAGCCAAGAAAGATGGATAAAGGAGAGGGCAGAAAACATGGGAAGGGGAAACTGGCAGGAATGGAGGCTGGGAGAGGCGTGGTGCACTCACCCTGTCCTCCCCGTCTCCATGGGGTGATGCAGGGAAGGCAGCGGGACCTTGCTCATGATGAAGAGGATCACCTCGGAGCGCTGGTAAGTGGGCAACGTGCTGGCAAAGGAGCCTGCAGGGGAGAGATGGCAGGGAGGATGAGCCCAGGTCAGGCCAGCAGCTGCCATGGTCCCTCCTGGCTCAGCCTTTCAGCGGAACAAACTCCTGCAGAGAGTGGGGACTGCTGCTTTCCAGAGCCCATTCAGACCCAGAGAGAGAAGCTGCCCGGAACCATCTGGGTGTGGAAGGGGAGGCACTGGATGACTCCATGGGGCTCTTCCAGGCTCTGGTCCCCTCACTTCACATGACCGAGGCTGTGGCTAAGGTCTGCACTGCTTGGCGGGAAGAGGGTGGGGCCCCCTTCCCAGGCTGGCCTGCTGGGGCCCTGGGGCAGGCCATGCCTCCACCAACCCCACGTGAGCCTCCTCTGCCTGCCCTGCCTGCTTCTCAGAGCTGAGAGGAGCTCAGATGGCACCAGGACAGGCAGGCTCTGCAAGTGGGGCACCCCTGACACCCTTGGGAGGTGGCTTTAAAAAAAGGTCTCCAAACCCAGGTGCACATACATTTCCTCCATGGCCACCTCCCTTTCTTCTTTTCCCCCTTATCCTTCCTCAGTCCCCACCTACCCTCCAATCACCCAAACCCGGAGGCACAAGGCAGGCCTGATGGGGACTGCAGCACAGGATGAGCCGGGCTTGATCGTGAGTCCCGGCTGAGCACCCACCGGGAGGGCTTTGTGCTCTCACTCAGGCCCAGACACGACACGATCGGGTGTCTGACAGCCAGGCGACACCCTGGACAGGCCCTCGTGGGGCGCGGCCCCGCCCTGCCATGCCCGCTGGACCCACCTATGGTCTTGATGACTGCCTCCTGGAACATGCGTTCCTCATGCTCCTTGATGATCTTGGTGCCCAGGCTGACGGCCCCGTCGTAGCTCCCGGTCAGGGCGTAGTCGATGCTGAGCCGCAGCTGTCTCAGCAGAGTGTTGAACATCTCCAGCACCGTGGGCCCTGAGTGCAGCGGGTGGCAGCGCCGACGGCCAGGGCTGGCATCCCGCCCCCACGCTCCACTGCCCACCCCAGCCAGGGGCTTCCTCTCCCCAGCTGACATCTCCCCCAGAGGAAGAGCAACTCCACACCTCCCTACCAGCCCTTGCCTTTTTCTGGAAGGGGAGGCAGCCCTGCAAAGGCAACTGTTGGTCTACAGGGGGTCTCCAGGCCTCAATCCCCTGCTCAGCGCCCTCTTACCGACAGAGCCGGTGGCAGCGATGACGGCAGCTTCCGACAAGACCTCCACGATGCCCGCGCGCACTGTCGCTGCACTGCGACTGTTGGCGTCCAGGTGGCTCAGGAGCTGCTGGATAACCAGGTGGGAGTGCTGCGGCTGGGGGGAGGAAGACGTGCTGGTCCCCAGATAGCGACCCCCACCTGGCCTCTGAGCCCTCTTTCTGCTGGGACCCAGAGGCCAGGGGCAGACTAAAGTGATGTCCCAAGGCAGGTAGGACCACAGGTGGCACCGATGCCCCTTTCCCTTTCCTAGTGCCCTCCTCCCTTGGTCCAACAAGGGCAGAATCAAATCCCAGTGAAGACCTGGGTTTCCACATTTTTCCTGGGCCTTTTTACTTCAAATGGGTCAAAAGTCCATTTTAAAATGTTGTCTTCTTTTCCACTTTTCCCTGGCCCCAGGTCTTATTGGCAAGGGCCAGAGAGCCACATGGTTCAGTCTAGTGCTACTCAAAGGGTGGCCCATGGTGCCAGTTCAAGATCTGTTTGATACTGATTTATATGGAGATAAGTACAGAAATGGAGAATAAGTGTTTAGTAAACAATTTGACAATGCCCAGCAGCCAAGGGTGTGATCTGTGGGCTTGTATTTTGCTTGAGTCTTTCATTTAATTTTTCTAGGAATTCTTTTTAATTGTAGTTTATAAAAGTATTGGTCTGGGATGTACTGGTTCTAATATAATGAAACTGGTCCTTCTCCAGAGCTAGCTTAAGCAGCACTGGTTTAGACTGCTAGGGGCTTAGGAGAAGTCACAGAGGACAACTGGCTTTCTACTTTAGTGCACTGTCCTGCTCCCAGAGGTGCCGGGGGACAAGATGGACCAGGGGAGCCACCGTACCTGAATTGAGTACATGATGATTTTAAAGCAACGGATGGCGAACACCTTGGGTTCCCAAAGAGAATGGTTATCCAGATGGCTGTGCGGAAGAAAAGATGGGGAAATGAGTACAAAACTCGAAGTGACATTATGTAGGAGAGACGTGCTTGGAGGGAGGGTGACACCTCCCAAGAGCCCCTCACACAGCTCCCAGGTAAGTGAGGTGTAGGTGAGAGAAGGGAATCACGAGGGACCTTGGGGCAGTCCCAGCCCGAGTTGGAGGGAGGCCCAGGGCTCTGTAGCCGTGGACATGTGGGATGAAGCCAGGCACCTTCATTCAGCTTCGGGTGTCCTCCTGCCAACTCTTCTTCCCCAAACTGCACTTGGCCACTGTGGGGTAGCCTTTGCAGTGGGGAACACAGGCACAGAGAAGGGACTGCCTTGGCCACGGCACCACACTGTCATCTCTCTTTCCCTTCTCCTCAAGTCAGCAAGAAGATGCCGGGGACTTAAATATTCCAGGCTGAAGGCTGGGGTGTGTGTGGGTGTGGCTGTGGGGGGTATTCCCACGAGGACAGGTTTGGTGGGGGGCACCCACATGGGGACGGGGGCTTGGGGGTACTCACATGAGGACAGGCTTGATGGCGTTTTTGATGTTGCCGAAGGCAGCCCGGCCCAGCAGCTCCCGAAGGCACCTCTCGGCCAGCTCTGCTGGGTTCTCCTTTTCCTTCTCTGGCGCTTGGAGGGGTGAGGGAGACCGGCTGTAGAAGCACAGACCGCACAGGTAAAGGATGGAATGGCAAGTTGGGACCACGGTTTGTGCAGCCCTGGGTTTCTGTACTTGATCCATGCAAATGGTGATGATGGGATGAGCAGGAATTTGATAAAGGCTGCACTAGGCAACAGGGAAGACGTCATGGCTGTCAAACTAAATGGGGTAGAGAAGCCCAGAGTGCAGGGTGACTGGGAGAGAAGGGATGAAGTTCCCCTTCTAGAAATCCTTAAAGATAGTCCTGATGTGCCTCTGTGGGAAGGATGCTATGAGCACGAGGGGCCTGATGAGGCACAGAACATGGGTGTCTCGAAACGCTAGGGCTTCAGAAGGAAAAAGGGATGGGGTATGAAGAGAGGGATGAGAGGCAGACAGAAAAGGGAGAGAAAGCAAAAAAAAAAAAAAAAGCAGAGAAAGGAGAGAGAGGAAAGAGAGGGAGGGGAAAGGAAAGGCACAGTGGTTGGTTCAGGTGTGACTTGGTGGTACCCCAGCCACAGGGGGGCGGACCCAGAGCTGGACAGGACAAGGAGCCCCAGGGCTCCTGGCTGAGACCCCTGGAGACCACAGCGGGAGCTTGTCAGTGAGCTGCTGTTCCAGGAATGGCCACCAGAGGGCACACGTTCTCCCCCTGCCAGTCCAGCAGCTGAGGCTCAGCTGACAGAAAGTGAGAAACCCCGTGTCTTTAGCCAGCATTGTGCACAGACAGCCCAGGCGGCATAGCAACATGAAACTTTCCCTCTGTCCCATTTCACAGAGGGGAACAGTGAGGGGCAGGGATGGGAATGGGTCCCATGTGTAGGGGCTCCAGGACTAAAACCCAGTATCTGCAACCCTTGTGGAGCGGCTGCTGACTGGTCAAGCACGCATGTTTTAAGGACCTGAAATAGCATCAGGAAGTGAGGGAGGAAGGAAGGGTGAGGGGCAGGGATGGGAATGGGTCCCATGTGTAGGGGCTCCAGGACTAAAACCCAGTATCTGCAACCCTTGTGGAGCGGCTGCTGATTGGTCAAGCACGCATGTTTTAAGGACCTGAAATAGCATCAGGAAGTGAGGGAGGAAGGAAGGTCAGGAGGGAAAGTCCTCAGTAATTGGAACCATGAAAGGCATTTAAAAACCTCCTTGGCCTGCTGCTTCCACAGAGCCCAGGGTAACTGACTCTGGGTTTTTGTGTTCTTGCCAACACCATTACTGTCCTTCCTCCATTAACAAAGATGTTAAGGGGTACAGTGGGCTGGCAGAAAGCCAGATCCAAGGCTTCTAGGGAGCCAGCAGAACAAGCCACAAAGCCATGATCCCTGGCTTTGTAGCTGGGTTTTACCGAGCAGCCTAAGCCATGTGGTTCCCAAGTAGCCTGGCAGGCAGCCTCAGAGGACCGGACATGTCTGCTGTCTGAGCCCCACCCTGCCCCTTACCTCTCTGCCTCCTCGACGTGCTGCAGATTGAAAAGCAGCGATGGCACGATCTTGTCCATGTGCTGCGGGTCCCAGATATTGGCCTGCAGTTCATCATTCACCGTCTTCCTCACCACCCCTTGCAGGCCTTTGATGCCTGACATTCGGATTCTGTAAGGAAAAGGGCGAAAAGGGACCATGAAGTCCTCAAGCCCTGAGAAGTGCAGCTTCTGTGGCAAGGAAAGGAGCCGAGTTCAGGGTTAGGGATATATTTGTCCATGAAAAGGCAGGATGGAGACCATCTGGTACTTTTCTCGTGACATGACCTCTTGGCTGGTTGGCTTCCTGTGCTGGTGGACGTGAGCCCAGGAAGCCATGTCTTCTGGCCTATCTCAGAGACTCCCAGACCACCCTTACCCTTATACCACCCAGGCTCCATCCCTGGGGTGCTGGCTGCTCCAGCTCCCCCTCTTTAGAAAGCAGCTGGGTTTGTTCCAGCTTGTGCCCAAGATATAAGAGCTCTAAGTGCTGCCAAGAACTGGCAGAATCCAGGACTATGAGCAATTTACAGGGGTGGGGGAGACAGATCTGGAGGAAGACGCACAGAGCTGCAGGCTCTCTGGGCACAAAAGGGTTTTGGCTGGGGTTAAGCGGGCTGAGAAACCAGAGGGGAAACTGAGTAACAGCACAGAGGAAGCCCCTTCCACACACCCCCCATTCCCTGCTGTGCTGACCTAGGGTCAGCATGGCCCGGTGGGAGGGAGCCCTCTTTACCGGCCATTTATTCAGCCTGGAGTTCCCTTTTTTTTTTCTTTTTCTATCAAAGTTTTTTTCTGATTATAAAATAATACATGCAAATTATAGAAAAGTATAGAGGAGAGAAGATTTACTCCTACCATCACCACTCAAAGATAACCATTATTGGTGTTTTGGTGTCTTTCCTTTCTTCTGCACACAATATATAACAGAATTAAGAGCCCATTACATATTTAATTTATATTGGCTTCTTTCCCACATAGCCTTCTGTTAAAGCTTTTTCCTATATCATTAACTCTTCATAAACATGTTGAATGGTTGCATGATACACATCATAAGAACTTTCTAAACTAGTCCCCTAGTGGTCATTTAAGTTGTTTTCAAATTTTTTCTATTTTAATAGTGCTATGATGGACATATAATATTTTGCTATGTTTCAAGTCATTGCTGTAAGTGGAATCGCTGAATCAAAAGGTAAGAAGGTGAAAAGCTCCCAATATTGCTAAATTATTCCTCGCCCCCACCCCGTGCACAAGCTGCAGGAGAACGCCATTCTCGGTGTTCCTGCAGCAGCCTTGGGGATCTCGTTTTAAACATCTGTTCTAATTTCATGGCTCAGAAAAACCCTCACATCTTGTAGCTATTTCAATTTGCATCCTTTTGATGATAATTGGAGTTGAGCAGTTTTTCGAAATGTTTAGTTGCCAGTTGTAGTTTCAGCTTCAGTTTTAAGTGGGGTTACCAGGGTGCTACCCTGGGTGACCGCCAAGGGAAGGGGGTGGCAGGGGCCTAACAGCACCTGGATACACTGGCCCAGGACCTGTTAGGGCTGCTGGCAATGGGCAAGGATTCCCTGCAGGAACACTTGGTCACTTGGACCCTGACCCCATTCAAGGCTCTGAGCCAAAGGCTGTCCAGACTTAAGAATGCACTAACTAGAATACTATTCCACTTACCACTCTTGGCTCCAGGTTAAAAGGCACTCCCTAATGCACAATCGAAACACACCCCACACATGCTGGACTCATTTGTCCCAACCAGGGGAGCCTGGCTGGCAAGAAACCAGGCTTCGGTGGAAAAATTTCTACCAGGGTTTCCTTATGTGTGAATGTGAATTAATTTTTCTTCTCCTTTCTAACTGCCTTGCACCCCTTCAGCCTCCCCAGAATCCCTTCCGCATATGTACACGTTTCATTCCATGGCACCCAGAGCTGGCCGACCCTCTCAGCGCGAGCTCAGGAGGATCAGGCCTGGGGGAGAGGAAACTTCCTACCACTCCTTTTAATGGGCTCCATGGAGATCTAGCTGTGTACAAGGGCCCTGCGAAGTCTCTGAACCCCAGGGGAGTTCGGGCAACACTGCTGTGCCGGGCCTGAGGGATCACACAGCACACGCACGTGCTCACCCCCCACTTCCACTCTTGAGACTCACGGGTGTTCTCAGACAACTGCGGCATTCAGAGGCGTTCTGTGGGTTCTACAGCAAAGTGAGGCTGCGGGACGGGAGCCTAGCACACCTGCCACCGCCCTGGACTCTGAGAAGGCTGAGAATGAACAGCAGGGAGAGATCTCAGGGAAAAGGGGCACAGGGAGGTCATGGAGCAGGGAGGCAAAAAGAAGAGGAAGGGAGAAGACCGAGGCCAGGAAATCCTCCCTCACCCACAGGCCTTCCTGTCTTGGGTGATAAGTGCCAGTCTGTGGGTGCTACTGGCACTGCCTGGTGGCTGGGGCAAACCTCAGCTACTTTCCTCCTGGTGGTCAGGGAACTCCTGGCGCTGCTGGAACCCAGGGCTGCCCGTGTCGCACACTGTGGGTAGGGTGTGCATGTGGTGGTATAAGGAACGTCCCCTCTGTTCCCCCTCCAGACACCTGGGCGCTGCCTGGGTGGTCAGCACTTGTTCCAGCCACACCTGGTCACAGACCTACACCTTCCCCAACACCTGCTTCTGGACAACCCCTGACTGCTCCAGCCCCTTCTGCCTCTTCATAGCCATTCTGGAGAGGGGAGTTACTCAGGAAGCCAATACTGGGAGAGGACGCGGGGCTGCTTCCTCCTGCACCCCCTGCTGGCTTGATCACAGGCAGCCCATGCCTGCTTCAAGAGGTCTTGGGGCTGCAGAGGCTCGCACCCTGGCATCGGGGGTCACCAGGACCTGCCCAGGAGTCGTTCCATTGTCGGGAAGCTTTGGAACCAGCAGGCTGGGGGATGCAGGGGTTCACTTCCTGTTCCTCCAACCCAGACCCTCGGCTGTTGTTAGGGGACATGCCCGGTTCCTTGACCCTGCTGTTCAGCACAAGGTGGCTCCTGTGACTCCTCTGAGGTGCTGATGTGATGAAAGAAGAGGGTGAGTTCTGGAACCAGCCAATGGGGAACTGATCTACTTTGGGTGTGCCAGCCACATGGCGACTTCAGTCCCCAGCCGCCTCCTCCTGTAGATTCCATTGGTGTAGACAGCTTAGCCTTCTGCCTTCTTTAACATTTTCTCTAGTTTCCTACAGCCTTCCTCAGCTGATAACACACTCTGTAGGCAGAGACCTACTTCTGATTCTTTTGCACTATGTAGTTCCAAGCACAGAGCCTGGCACAAAACACCTATTCACCAATTCATCACTCTGGGTGCTGTGCTTTATGTATCTGTGTCAGCATGCATTCATTTAAATTTCTTTCTCAATTTTATCTGAGAGATTTTACTTGTGTTGATGGGTATATTTCAGCGAGTGAAGTATTTTTATAAATTTGAGTATGTGTATGTAAAAGCGTATTCTGTAATTCCAGGTGTTTATTTGAAAGCCTTCATTTGGTCAGTCATTCACTCAAGTACCTATAGAGTACCTACTGCCCTTCAGGCAGCACGTGGGATGCATGGATGGGCAAAATGATTCCTGCCGTCCTAGAACCTACATTCTAGTGGGAAGAGACCATGAATAAGAAACACAGCAAGCCAATTATGACACACGGTAATGGGATGAGCATATGGGAAAGAAAAATGGAGCAGGGTGAGGGTGAAGGGTGAGTGTGCAGGACATTAAGGGACAGGCTTTGCTGATGAGGGGACCTTTGAGCAAAGGCTTGGGGAGGGCAGCAGGGAGCTGTGTGGAGCTGTGGAGGAAGCCCTCCTGGCCCAGGCACAGATTGTGCAAAAGCCCTGGGGCAGGAGTGTCCCTGGAGTGTCGGAGGCTGCCAGGAGGCCTGCTGGCCGGAGGGGAGTGTGAGCAGGAGGGGAGTGGAGGTCATGAGGAAGGCAGCGGCATCAGCCCGTGTGAGGACTGTGCCCTTTATTGGTGGGTGAGACTCTGATGGATAATGGTGAGTGGTGAGTTTCTGGAGCATATAAACGCACGGACTTCTGAACAAAAGAGTGTATGGAGGAGGGCGTGGGTTCTGTCGCTGGCTCTCAAATTCAGCTCAAAGGACCATTATGTCTAGCCCTGTTTTCTGGCCCAAGAGGCTTTTCCTGTACAAAACACGTGCTGGGAGCCCAGCGCTACCCTCTGACCACCTGCGTCCAGCCAGTGCTCTTTCCTCCCCAGCAACAGCAGAAAAGAAGTAAACACCACAGAAAGCAGATATAAACGCACGGACTTCTGAACAAAAGAGTGTATGGAGGAGGGCGTGGGTTCTGTCGCTGGCTCTCAAATTCAGCTCAAAGGGCCATTATGTCTAGCCCTGTTTTCTGGCCCAAGAGGCTTTTCCTGTACAAAACACGTGCTGGGAGCCCAGCGCTACCCTCTGACCACCTGCATCCAGCCAGTGCTCTTTCCTCCCCAGCAACAGCAGAAAAGAAGTAAACACCACAGAAAGCAAACACGTGCTGGGAGCCCAGCGCTACCCTCTGACCACCTGCGTCCAGCCAGTGCTCTTTCCTCCCCAGCAACAGCAGAAAAGAAGTAAACACCACAGAAAGCAGCGACGTGGCCCCGGTTGGAAGTTCTATGAGACCCAGCGATGCTTCTGTTGTAAGCCCGGCAGGCCCCCTGGCCTTCCCCTACTCACTTCGTCTTGATTTCCAAGTCATCGTGGCTCGAGTGGCACATTTCACTGAATCGGGACACAAAGAAGTCATAGCTCCGATGATAGGATGGGGTGTCCTCCTCGATGTTGGCAAACTTCACAAACTATCAGGGAGGAAACAGAAATACACAGGAGAGGTGACCTGCTGTGCTCCTCACTTCTGAGTGTCCCCAGGTCCCCAGCCACAGCAAAGCCACAGGAACCACACATCGGGGCCCAGCTCTGGTCTGCCTCCCACAGCACACTCAGGAGATCTGAGCTCCCATCTTTAAAAGAAAGATCTGCTCATCTTTCCTGTCTACACAAGAAGACTGGAAACCATGGCCCTTCTCAGGCCTTCCCTGCTGGGAGGAACAGAGGTCGGAGGAGAAGGGGAAAGGAAGGGGCTGACACAGGCACCTGCTCTCACTCCTCATCCAGCGCCGCACAAACACACGCGGCTGAAAGGCTGCTAGAGATACAGTAATAGTGACACTGAGCCAAAGCCCTGTCAGATCGCGCAGCACCACCCTAGAATGAATTCTGGGCCACAAGAATAAGTCTGAAATTTGATTTAAAAATCTAGTTATATTTTGTTAAAAATTTGAGTAAATTTTGCAAGTTTTCCATTTCAGTTCAGTAAGTCTTGATCAGCATTCTCGGCTGTTAGATTCCTTCTGCCGTGGGTGTGCTGCACATGTGCGGCTCTAAACAGGGACTTCAGCTGAGTCCTACAGAGAAGCAAGGATCACAGACGAAATGGAGTTAAATTACCAAAAACGTAACATAGTTCTCATAGGTTGTTTTGTAGAATGTTATAAATTTAGTACCCCAAACGACTCTAAAAAGATTAGATTTATATTAAGTATGTTCTCCATTATTCTGCCTTGTATTGTTATTTTATTTTGACGAACATTTGTTGGTTTAAAAAAGATATACTATTCTTCCTAAAAGTATCTAGTTAGTGTACTCTCATAATATTCAGTGTGGTTGTCCATCTATGTCCGTACTTAACTATTTAAAAGTTGCTAACTTTTTCTGGATGAAAATTAGCAGCTTCCACAGGCATCATTAATTCTTATTCTTATTCTGGCATCCCTGGATGGGCATGAACCAACATCATTAATTATTATAGTGTTCTTGCAATAATAAATATAAAGTTATTTTCTGCCGACTGATAGAATCTCAACATATGAAGCAGATAAGGAGATCTTCCCTTCCAAGCTTCATCAAAAATGCTTATAGACATATATACATATATATATTTGGGAGTGAAAGTCCTGATATTAGCAATAAATCCACAAGACGTTGCTTGCATTATTGGCATGGTGACACAGAAGAGGCATGGTGGCAATCACCAGGTCGTTGATTATGCACACATTCAGGAGTTCCAGAAACGAGGCTAGCGTTGGCCTTTGGCTGGTGGCCTTCCTAAGCCCCCAAGGCCATAATGCAGATGGGCTGACACCAAGGCTGAAACAAGCCTTGGCTGAAGCTAAATTTGGGTGCATCACTGCTCATAACCACTGACTGGATGTTCCCAGGTTACGCTCCTCACAGCTGAAGGCTGGACTTGTCGGGGTGCCCGTCCACTCACAGGGGACATGCAGCTAGAGAGGGTTCTCACCGCGGATCTACCTCTTAACTGGGGGTGTGACCTTCGGGTGGGACATTTAACTTCTTTATATGTTCTGGTTTTCCCATGTATAAAATAAGCAGCCTGGTCTTCACTAAGGTTCCTTTATTTGAAGGTTTTAAAAATTTATACTGTGTCTACTTCAAATATGATGAGGCAGCTTAAAATAAGACTACCTGTGTGTGCAGGAGTGCGCCTATTTTAGAATAATTAAAACAAGACTGACAAAAAAGAGGCCAGTAATAAAGAGGGAGGCCGGTCAAACAAAGACCTTGTCCATTCATGTGGTGACTTGTAGCCTCAAGTGTATGGCAGGAGAATGAATGACCAAACTCGATGTTCACTGGTGCAGGAGTTTGTGGACTAACAGGTATGACCCTATTAAAGTTCATACAATGTCAGGTACTATCCTAAGTATTTTACATACATCATCTCTTTCATTTCTAAAAGGACCCTAAGTTAGAGATTGTTCTCATTTTATGGACAAAGAGACAGAGACCCACAAAAGTTGGGCAACTTGCCCAGGGCCCTGCACTAGGCCCCAGGCCCCTCACACTGCACCTCCCCGGCAGCCTCCCCCAGCAGGAGCGCCGCCCCGAAAACCTCTTGGGTTTCTTCCTGCAGCTTTATTGAGGCATAACTGACAAATAAAAATTGCACACATTTATACACTCAAGGTGTACAACTTGCTGTTTTACGTCCACACGGTGAAGTAATCACACAATCAAGCTAATTAACATACCCATCATCTCACACAGTTACACCATTTCCTTCTTTCCCTTCCTTCCTTCCTTTTTTTTTGTGGTGAGAACATTTAGGATAGCCGAGATGTGAAAACAAACTAAATGTCCGACGACAGATGAACGGATAATGAAAATGTGGTGCGTATATATATATACACATATGCACACACACACACACAGCACATTTATATAAATGTACGTGTATATAGACACATATACTGCGTATGTCACATATGCCACAGATGAAGGGGTGGCCAATGATGACCTCCGTATGGTTTTGTTAAGACGGTGGGGATAGGTAGGGCGGGACCAGAGGAGTGAAGACTCTGGTTTTCAGACACTACCACACGGCAGTCAGTGGGGCTTGTTAGCCACACAGATGTCTGCCACCAGCCCCTGACACACTAAGTCATTCTTGGAGAATTTACCTTTTCACCAGGTCCCCGGGGATCTCCGATGCATGGCCGAGGCCCACGCTTGCCCGGTGCAGGCAGGATCGCTGACTGGCAGCTAGCTTTCCCTCTTGCACCCCCCCATTTCTGATCTCGGTGGAATTGTGACATCAAGCCCCCTTCACATTCAATTTGACTCTCCTCTTCCTCAAAGTGCCAGGAGCCACAGCAGGACTGACAGCCAGCCCGGACGGCCAGAGCGGCTGTTCATGTCCAGTGTCTGTCCTGTTATCTGTGCTGTCCGGGCTGTTAAATATTTTGACTATTACCCTCTGGCAGAATTGAGATGAAAATTCTTTCTTTTTTTTTTTAGTTGAAAATTCCGTGACAACCACTGAGGTAACGCGGGTGGAAGGCGTGCGTGGGAACTCCTTTTCTAAAGCCGTCGATGGCCTCATTCTACACAGGGCCAGCAGTTCCTCCTGCATCGGTGCCAACCAGGCCAGCCACAGCTGCTGACCCCATGGAAAACTCTCACTCTTTCCTCCTGGGACCCTATGCGACCCTGGGTTTTTGTTCTTCTGTGCTCTTTTTCTCCAGAAACTTAGTTTTGAGTCTTCTCTGCAAATTTTGACTCTGACCTTATGGTTCTTCTATTTAAGTAGAAAGTGCTCCCCTCCATCTGCTGGAGCCACAGTCAGACTCTTGTCATCTGTGTGACTGTGTAATTTCTCAGTCCCTGTTCCTTCATCTGTAAAATGGGGATCCTAGGACTGACATCATATGGTGATCACCAGGATTAAATGAGGCAACGTATGCAAAGTGACCAAGGTGTGCTCAGGAAACAGCCCCAGAGCAATCATGGTGACAGTGGTCATTTGTGGTCAACTCCATTAGCAACTCTGGGCTCAGCTCAGATGCACTGTGACTCTTGTCCTTTTCATGGTGCCTACACGGGCCCAGCCAGGAGCTCAGATGGGTGGCATGGACTGTGGCAGGCAAAACACCTCCAATGTGACGCCAGGGGGTGTGGAGAGAAGAGATGAGTTACAGCCAACCCCCACCCCCACCATGAACTGGTACCCAAGGGTGGGAATGGGAGTGGGGGCAGAGAGCAGGGGGAATTGAAAGATAACAACCAAGGCCCTTGAAGCACCATTCTGGGACTGGAGGTCACATACTGCAATAGGGTGGGACAGAGCCCAGCACCAAGGGGTGAGGGGCAGGGGGCTTAGGAAGAGAGCTCCAGCAGTCATTGCTGCAAAACCAAAAAGAAATTGCTGGACATAAGTTCTCTTTCAAACGTGCATATCACCCCGCCAAGAACATGAATAGATGAGAGAAGACTCAGAAAAGCTGAGCTCCTAGAATAACAGGAACTATGTGAATTTAAAGCATATTACTAGTAATGTTTTTATTCTAATAGGCCTAAACTTTTTCTGGTCCCTACAGGATTCAGCACCACATATCATTGAAGAGCAGTGTTTGCCAGAGCAAGGTACAAACACATTCTAAATACCACTTAAAAAGCGCCCAGGATGCCATTCATTGTGCTCTCATCCTAGTTAATTAGAAAGACAAATTTCAAATACGGTTGTAGTAAAGCTTGTTTGCTTTAACCCATGCTTTGTTCTGTTGGAAGGCTTCAAAATATTCAAAAGGCACCAAAAAGCTTGAGTCCTTGAAGAAGCTATTCACAGACACAGTTTTCAACAGGAATGGCCACACCAGGCCCAGTTAACACCTATATTCTAAGTAATAACAATGTTAAGTATTTCTATGGCACTTGGTACTGACACACCTGTGCTAGTTTCCCTGTGGCTGTGTTATCTCTGCCTCCATCTTCACAACATCTCCTCTGTGTGTCAAATCTCTCTCTGCCTCTCTCTTATAAGATGCTGGTGACTGCATTTATGTCCACCTGGACAATACAGAATACTTTCCCAATCACAAGACCCTTAATTTAATCACATCTACAAAGTCCTTGTTTCCATATAAGGTAATAATCACAAGTTCCGGGGTTTGGGATGTAGACATCTTTTGGGGTACCATTTTTCAGCCTACCAGCAATATCCATGATCTGATATAATTTTCTGCAAATTAGTGAATTTAGCAGGACATATATTGCTTCCATTGCAGAGATGCGGAAACCAAAGCTTTACTGAGCAAGTGAACTATTTCAGGTCAACCAGCTAGCAACAGGTAGAGCTGAGCTTCAAACTTGGGAATTCTGATACTGGGGCCCATGCTCTTTGCCCTTTAAATTTTATTTTTGTTTTTTGTTTGTTATGCTTTGGCGGCTGGCCAGTACAGGGATTGAACCCTGGATCTTGGTGTTATCAGCACCCCACTGTCACCCTTTAAATTTTAATGTGCATCAGAACTACCTGGGGAGCTTGTTAAAAATGCAGATTTCTGAGCTACCCCAGGCCTACTGAACAGACTCGCTGCGGGGAGGGCTTAGGTCTCTGCATTCTTAAGAACTACCCCCCCCACACACCCTAGAGATTCTGGGGCAGGGGATCTACAGGCCCCATGTCCTCTGTGCCAGGGTAAGCTGGACCAGCAGTTACTGAAATGTTCCCAGGCAGGCTCTGAGGAAAAAAAAACCTTAGCAATACCTTGGGAAAACCTAGGGAAGTGTGTCCTTGATAATGGAGGTCAGTCAAGTTGGATAGATGGATGGCCACCTCCTTTGATGGAGAAAACTGGGATGGTTTGAGGCTGAACCAAGGGTTGGATGGGTGACCCTACCATGGCTCTATCTCTGGAAGACACTGTCCTCCACCGTGGGGCCCAGGACTGCCTGGGAGGCTGCACCTTGAGGCTCAGGCTGTTCACCATTCCATTCCCATGTTCTGCCAGGACTTTTGCTCTGTTATGGGGTCTAGCAAGGCTTATTTAATGCTAGTCCTGAACCTCCCACACAGAGGGTATGTGCCCTATTTATAACATTATGGGCGACAACAGGCTATCTCATAAAATAAGACCTTTTTGGCACCAGGATCTCTGAGCATCCTTAGGAACCTTGGTTTGTAGCTTGATAGAAGGAGCTTCCCTTCCCTGAGTCTGAAAGTAGGAAAGCACCACCCAGTTAGACAGCCTGGTGTGTCCCTGCGGGGGCAGCTCCCAGAGGGCCTACACCACACTGCTCCTGAATCTTCCAGGCCTGACATGAGGGGGCAAACTGGAAAGATTGGTGATCTTGATTTAGAGGGCATAATAGGGGTGCTTCATGGGGCCCCTGGTGAAGGAACCATACCCACTGTGGAAGTCTACCTGGAAAATGTGCCAAAACCTAGCTGAGATGGGATTGGGACTCTTGGGTTTTACAGTGAACAGGTCTTTATCCCTCTTATAAGAGGCAGTATAGTGTTATGATTATGAGAAGGGGTTTGGAGCCAGATGAAATATTTGAACCCCAACTCCTCCACTTCATAGTAGCGTGATCTGGGACAAGTTATTTAAGCTCCCTGTGTCTCAGTTGCTCCATCTGTAAAATGGGGGCCATCCAAGTACCTGCCTTGTAGGCTTGGTGATACCAGGGCTCTGTCAACCCTGCCTATCACACTTAACAGGGGCTTCCTCATTTCTCCCCCAGTGCATTTCTGGCTTGCTGTCAACATGCCATGAGTTTTCACTGGGCCCATTTGCCTGTGTGACTGGTCACTGTGTTTTTAATTTAAATACATGAGACAGCAGGAACTTCCTGTGTGCTTCACCTCTGCCGTTGCTACTTCATACCTTACAAATGGCCTTTACTAAAATGATAGCTGCCTAGTGCATGAGATTGTGAAGGAATGTTGTTTTTGTTTTGTTTTACTTTTTTAAGATATGGGGATGATGAGGAAGGTCTCCATAGCAACAAACTGAAGATTCTGAACATGTGACATTTCAAAGGCCACGGGCACTTCTACGGCGACCCTTTCAAGATCAAAGTTTCAGCTCTTTATACACAACAAATGGTGCCAAGCTTGCTGAAGCAGATCCACCCTCCAGCACAGGCAGGCAGGAGCCCCAGTTGTGTGAAAGCTGAGGGTTACTAAGGGCCTGGGTCGATAAAGACAAAGCAAGCTCCAAATACTGACATGGCAAGAACAGCTCTCCACTAGTCTGGCAAACGGAAGCTGAGCTGGTTGCCCTCACTTTAGCACTAGCCAAGTGTCTCCAAAGAAAAGTTCGCCTTTCTCTCTTGTATGGAAGGACATTCTGAGCCAGACAACCTTCTACCGTCAACAACAGAACTACAGTTAAAAATACTGGGCACTGAGAGACCCCAACTCTCTTGTGGCTCAGGGACTGCTGGCCTTTTTACTGCGTTTGCTCATGCAAGGCGACATGGGAACTACTTCTTTGCTTCACTAAGATGAATCCTCACTAGAAAGCAGATCTGACAAACCACCTGGTTTTGACATCAACACTCTCTGCCCCGTGTTTAACGCTCCCCACTGGACTTGTTGATAGTGACTCTTGGAGCAGTTTTCACTACAGCCAAATAAACAGTCCCATTGTAACTTGATCATGTCCCGTGAACCTCCTGACTTCCAGCCAAGGCACAGTAATTCCCTAGACCCAGGACATGCTCTCCTGTCTACTCACATTTCGCTGTCCCTCCTTCCAGATTCTTTGCAAAACTGGCTGTGGTTCTAAGAATTCCTGGGAAAGTCTCATCCTTGCTGCCTCCCAGGGCCTGCTCTCAGGAAGCACGGACCTAGGGATGCCCCAACTGCCTCTGCTCTAAGACCCCGTCCTTAGCTGGTGCTGAGCTCCCAACCCAGTTGCTTCACGCCTTGCAGTTCTCATCTCACCTGACCTTATGGAACCCACCTCTAGCAGTGCTGAATTCTAGACCAGTGTGGGAGATTGGAGCATTTCTAGCCTATTGATAGTTAAAGCCACAACCGTTGATTAAATTGTCCAGGGGGAGCACATAGAGTGAGAAGAGGGTAGAGTACTGAGCCTTGGAGACCACAGACATTTCAGAGCATGTGGAAGAGGAAATCACGGAAGGAAGCTATATAGTTTCCTGTGGCTGCTGTAACACATTACCACAATTTAGTGGCTTAAAACAACACAAATTTATTATCTCACAGTTCTGGAGCTCAGGAGTCTGAAGTGGGTCTGCAGGGTTACATTCCTTCTGGAGACTCCAGGGGAGCATCCATTTCCTTGCCTTTTCCAGCTTCCAGAAGCTGCCTACATCTCTGGCTCATGGCCCCCTTCCTCCATCTTCAAGGCCAGCAATATGACATCTTCAGATCTCTTTCTCTCTGTCCCTCTGTTTCCATCATCACATCACCTTCTGTCTGACTCTGATTCTCCTGTATCTCTCTTACAATGACCCTTGGGATTACAGCAGGCCCCCCTGGATAATCCAGGATAATCTCCCCATCTCAAGATCCTTAACTTGATCTCTTCTGCAAAGTCCCTTTTGTCATATACGATAGCATTCATAGGTTCTAGGGACTAGGAAATAGATAACCTTGGTGGGGGTTGGGGGTGGAGTGGGAGGCATTATTCAACCTACTATAGAAACTAAGAAGGATGAGCCAGGGGGAGGAGCTGGGATGGCAAGGCCACAAAATTCAAGGGAGTATGAAGAAGAGTCAATCCACAGGGAGAAATGCCACCAAAAGATTAAAACGCCAGGTGAAAGGTGGTGGGGAGTGGGTTATTGGCATCGTTTCCACAGATTTCTAACTGTAAAGACGAAAACATACTTTTTCAATGGTGAGCACTGGCTGGCACCACCCTAAACCAGGAACATGCTTAGCACCCATAAAAATGGGAAACCAGACATCTATGCCTCCTGCCGTGATACTCAGTGCAGTGCCCAACACCCCCAAGAAGTATTATGGCCCAAAGTAGTTACCTGCATCCAATCGAACCTTTGATCTAATTCCAGCTTGCAGGAAATACAGGAGACAGGAGAGCAAGATAAATGACACCACAAGGAAATAATTGGACAAATCCAGAATGTGGGGCTTTCTACAAAGCAACTGACCTGGTGTCTTCAAAAAGTGAATGTCATGGAAAAAAGATGGGCAGAGAGAAGTTGGGAAGCTGGTTAAGAGAGGTAAGAGACACAGAAAACAAAGTCAATGCACTATCCTTTATTGGGTCCTGATATTTGAAAAGGGATAGCAACAGAGACAATTGGGGGACAATCAGGAATATCTGAATTTGGACTACATATTAAAGTAATATCAGGGAATGGTTGTGAATTTTGTTAGGAAAGCTAAATGTATTTTACGGTTAAGCAGGAGAATGTGATTTTTTGTTTTTTTCTTTTTCCTTTATTTTCTTTCTTTCTTTCTACACTGAGAGACACTTGAACTTGTGTTTAGACTGAGGGAAGGAGCCAGAGGAAGAGAAAGGGT
>NW_007736888.1:54428-56731 GCF_000696425.1 Galeopterus variegatus
ACTGAGAGACACTTGAACTTGTGTTTAGACTGAGGGAAGGAGCCAGAGGAAGAGAAAGGGTGGAGACAGGGGGAGAGGGAAAAAATGGATGTAGGAAGGTTCCCGAGGGTCTGGGGACCTTTTGGAGAGGAAGAAGACGGACACAGGTGGTGGAGGGAGCCCCACTGGACACCCCTGTTTCTTCAGTGGTAGAAGAAGTCAATGCCATCTCATGGACTAATGAAGCAGATGTGGAAGGGACTTGAGACAAAAATGGAAGGTTTGTAATGAGCACTGAGAAGATACAAGAGAGAGGTGGTCAAAGAGTGGATTAAGGGGCTGCCCCGAAAGCCCCAATCCAATTGTAAAGCATGTATTTGTAGAGGCCCCAGCCCACGGGTCGTGTGGTCTGCTGAGGTGGGGGAGTTCAGGTGGAGAAGGCGGAGGTGGCTGGCACAGGGCCGGGGAGGGTAAGGCCGGTGGACAAAGAGTGTTATCCTGCCAGGTCCAGGAGGGTGGCAAAGGAAGGGGGTCTCAGTAGGAGCTGAACCTCGGACAGAAAGGAAGGGACCCAGGGAAGTGAGATCTTAAAGGGGTACAGGCGGAGCGAGAGAACAAGACAGGGATGGACAGAGCATTGCACAGCCTTTCTGTTTTACAAGAAGGAAAGGCATCTCCAGGATCCTTCATCACTCGAACAAGCTGTAGAGGAGTCACCCTGTCCTATACCAGCTGTGTGACACACTTTTGTGCCATCATCAGAATGTGCTTGGTTTAAGGCTGTGGCATAGGAAAGACACAAATGCCTATATGCCACAGACTTTGGGTCTCTAGGAGCTAAAAGTGCAATTTTTAAAAAACTGAGGTAAAATTCACATAAAATAAAATGAACCATTTTAAAATGCACAATTCAGTGGCATTTAATACATTAACTATGTTTTGCAACCAAAACGTTTTCCTCACTCCAAAAGGAAGCTCTATACCCATGAAGTAGCCACTCTCCATTCCTTTCCCTCCTAGCCCTGCAACCACTAATCTACTTTCCGCCTCTATGGATTTGCCTATTCTGGACATTTCACATAAATGGAATCACACAATGTGTGACCTTTTCAGTTATTTCCACCTTTGGCTATTCTGACCAGTGCTGCTGTGAACATTTGCATATAAGTGGTTGTGTACTTGTTTTCAATTCTCTTCGGTATATATCTAAGAGGAGTAGCTAGGTCATAGGATAATTTTATGTGTTTAACTTTTTGAGAAACCACGAAGCTGTTCCTATAAGGGCTGCACCATTTTACATGCAATGTATGAGGGTTCTCGTTTCTGCGCATCCTTGCTAACACTTGCCAGTTTCTGTGTGTGAGTGTGTGTTTTAACAGCCACCCTAGTGGTAAGAAGTAGTATCTCATTGTGGTTTTGATTTGCATTTCCTTGATGATTAGTGATGTTGAGCATCTTTTCATGTGCTTGTTGGCCATTTGTGTCTTCTTTAGAGAAATGTCTATTCAAGTCCTTTAACCATTTTTAGTTGGGTTGTTTTTTTGTTAATGAGTTGTACGAATGCTTTACATATTCTGGTTACTGGACCCTTATGAAGATATATGATTTATAAACATTTTCTCCCATTCTGTGGGTTGTCTTTTTACTTTCTTGATAGTGTCCTTTGATGCACAAAAGTTTTAAATTTTTAATTTGATGAAGCACAATTTATCTGTTTTTTCTTTAGTTGCTTTTGCTTTTGATGTCATATCTAAGAATCCATTACCAAATCCAAGATCGTGAAAATTTAACCCTAAGGTTTCTTCTAAGAGTTTTACAGTTTTGGCTCTTATGTTTAGATCTTTGACCTATTTTGAGTTAGTTTTTGTATATGGTGTGAGGTAGGGGGTGAAAGTACAAACTTTAAATCCATGAATCTTTATAACATTTTACTATTTGAACACACTAGGTTAACATATTACATTGTTTATGTAGAGGATCTTGGTATTGTCAGATTTAATATTTTTAGTTCATCATTAATGAGTGCCCTTAAAAGGCAGGACATACGGTCATTTGCACTGCCCCAAGACACCTACTTGGACCCATGATGCAATGAGGCAGGTGCACAGAAGGGAATCCCCAGCAAATAAGTGGGCTTAGCTGGCCCTGGCTCCCTACCTACCTTCTCCTGACTGTTCTAGGCCCTTATCATCATCCAGAGCTCAGATGTTCTCATTAAGGGCCGGAAGGCATCACCTGAATTTTTAAAATTATGCTTTACTGCATGTAATATGCAGGAGTGGTATTAGCAAATTTGTGTTTTTGTTTTTTGGGTTTTTTTTTTT
>NW_007736888.1:57354-59271 GCF_000696425.1 Galeopterus variegatus
AACCCTTGGTGTCGCGCCCGCACCGCGCTCAACCAGTGAGCAGACCAGTCTCTATATGGGACCTGAACCCTCGGCGGGAGCACCGCCACGCTCCCAAGCGCTGCACTCTACCGAGTGTGCCACCGGGCCGGCCCCAAATTTGTGTTTTGTGACAAGTCTCAACACAACTTCATTCTTGGGGTGATCAAGCACAAGGTGGGTAAATATCCATCAGGGAAGGAGGGAGGAAGGAAGGAATCTGCATAGGTTTAAGACTGGATGGGTCAGTGGTTCCCAAATCTGGCTGATAGCAGCACCTGGGAAACTAAAACTCCCAGGTCCCTCCTCCAGAGATGTGGGTCTGGTTGAGACCCTAAAGAAGGTAGGGTTTCTGAAGAGACATTCAGCAGAGAAAAGATTCATTTAGAGCCGATTCAGGCAGGAAAACCAGATCTGAAGGGAAAGCTGCAGGGAGGGAGGGTTGGCTCAGGGTGAGACTTTCCCTCAGCTTCCCACCCACAAGGCTGGGGCTGCCTTGTGACAGACTGAGTACAGCCACAGGGAGGCGTCTGCACGGAGGCTGACACCACAGTTCAGACTCTAGGGAGAGGACCCGATAATAGGTGGGACCCAGTGAGGGGTCTCTGACCTTACCCACTCTCAGATTCTAGGGAGAATGGGTGCACAGGAGCTGAATAAATCACTGTCTAAAGGAGTGCTCTAGCTGTGAGGGCACTGACATGTTATCTGACTTCCTGGGCCTTCATTTCCTGGCAGAAAAATCCAGCAATATGAGGGGTTAGATGAGCTTTTCTTTTTCTTTTCCTTTCTCTTTCCCTCCTTCCCTCTCTTTCTTTCAATTTCCTGGCAGCAAAATCTTCTCTACAACTAAAATGCTGCAAACTTACATACAAATAGTTAAAAGGAGCTGGCTGCTGGGTGAAGCAGAAGTAAAGGGCCCCAGAGCCTTCTACTCCTCTCCTGGACCCCTTTTGCCCCCACAAAGCTCTGAATCCCTCTCAAGACCAGTTTGGAACTCCTAGGCTAGACTCCCTAAGGTTACATCAGGCACCAGTGTGCTGGCAGTTCCAAAATGACAAGAAGCAAAAGAACGGTCATCTCAGCAAGGCTCACAGATGTCCCAGGCTTGGAGAGCTGGAAAGAGCATCCAGATGAGGGAGGACACTAGGAGAGGTGGCTCCCAAAGTTGGACTCTAAACATACTGCAAGTATTTGACTTAATTTAATCATACAGCCTGTTCTCATATAATCTTCATTGTCTGTAGCACAGCAATTGTTAGTTAACTTGCTCTCTGGCTGATGCAACAGTTTGCTATGATGGAAAATGTGCCAGACACTGAATTTTAAGGCAATAGCTAATAAAATACCTACCCTGGGCTAGGATTTGCTGTGGGTGAAGCTAGAACTGGAGGCCACCTGCTTCTGTGGCCCCCACGGATGCACAATGACTGGTTTGTTTCCCATTCACATGTTCTCATCTAGACTGTAGTTATCTTAAACAGGACAACTAAATCAGTATCTGAAGCTGTTGCCGGGGAAACCTGACAAAGGACTTTACCCTCCGCTACTTTATCTGTAATTTGCCAAAGGCAGCTGGCTCCCAGAGAGAGGAAAGAAAAGGGACTAGGTCGCTACTCTTGGTCCTTGAAGGGAAAGTTGGAAGACTCTCTTCTGGTTAAATCAACTTATGTAGAACGGAGAAGCAATTCTGAGCCATGCAATAAAAATTCAGAAGAATCAGGTTGAGAATCCCAAGGGGCAAACCTTAAACTTTTCCAATACCTGCTGGTAGATAAAGGCTTCACCTCAGACCTGTGAAATAGTTGCATCTAAGCAGCTTGAAGACCTGAAGTTTAAAGTACACCCTGAGGGCTTTTGAAGATGGCGTCAGGTCTGAGCGGCCGCGCCAAGAGACAG
>NW_007736889.1:1695-4062 GCF_000696425.1 Galeopterus variegatus
ATCCTCAGAATCCACTCCAGGTAATGGACTTGGCACATGTCATCTATTAAGATTCTATGCCATTCAGCTACTTGGAAATCCTATGCATTGTAGGAGCTTGCAGAATTTATGACCTCCCTGTATGGTGATCAGGCAACAAGGTGGCTTTTTCATTGAAATGTTATTATATAGGTCATTTTCTTTGAGTCTGTGAGTTCCCCAGAGGACGGTCCACTCTCCTACCTGGCAGGGTTTGGGAAACCCATTTGGCTGCTGGCATCCTGGGGCAGGGCAGAAGAGGGGGCTGAGGAACAACATTCCCAGTATGTAGACTTTCATTAAATTATCTTGTTTTTACTCCACCTTTGCTGTCCAGCCTGCCTTGTATCTCTGAGTCTGAATCTTCTTTGATATAATTTCTCTAGGGAAAAAGCCTCTCATTTCCTGCTGGGGGTAGGAATGGGCTGCTATGGGTAGAAGAAGTTACCCTGTGTCACTGATTGTTCTATATACTTCTGTCCATGGGCTTCTACCTGATCCTGCTGCTTCAGCCCTACAGCATGTCCACTTGTGTGGGCTACCAGGTACCTCCAAGGACAGAATGCAAATGGGGTGGCTTCTCCTCCATTCCTTCCCTCTTCAGATATTCGGGGAATAACCCCTTCCTTCATGCTAAGTCAATGAATGCCCCTCTGTCTGCCTTCTCTCTTCCAAAGCTTTTTGAAAATCTCTTGTCCACTGTTTCCTCCTCTCCCATTTTCTTTGTCCTTATGAATTAATATATTTTCATATTCTCTTACTGTTATCATAGTTGGTTTGGGGGAAGGAGAAGAAATATATGCATGTGATCAATCTGCCGTCCTTAGCTGTAAGTTCTTTAAATTTATTCTTTAGCATGCTTACCATTGTTATCAATCTTACATATTGTCAATCTTGTATGTACAAATGCATATGTTTAAGCATGCGTGTATATATATTTATATATATATACATATATAATATATACATAATAACAGAAATATATTTCTTTAAATATAAGAATTAATAGAGATTAAATATAAAGATTTGAGAACAAAATCCTTAATGTTCTCACTTTAAAATTATAAGTATTTTTTTCAGTGGGGGAGAGGGGTGCCCACATTTTGAGGATTTAGATGTACCTGAAAATACAGAGTAATATATGCTAAGTGGGAAAAAAAAAAGTGGTATTGCCCAAGAATGCACGAGAATGAAGGAGCGAGCTCTCTGGTGGGCTCTTATGGCTGGACAGACAGGCTTCCTGGAGGAGGTAGAAAGTGGATTGGACTCTGGAGAACACAGGAGCCAGGAAAAGAGTATGATATCCAGTTGGGGTAATAGTGAGTGTGAGTGACTATCCTTCTGCTATCCAGTAGAGATATGCCAGTGTACAGCTCAATTTCAGGAACTGAGTAAATACAGAGAGGTGGCCATGAAGTCATTAGCCTATAAACCATGGCGTTTTCTTGGGCCTAGTAGGACAGCCCCTCAAACACGGGCAGTTTCCTCAGTGCCCAAGAGAAAATCTAAAAAAGTACTATTTACTAGCATCCTGCTGGTTCACAGATGCTGTTTACTATTCAAATTGTAATTCTGATTAAAGCAGGGAATTAAAATCCAAATAAAGAGACAGGTAGTTTATATTATGAGTTTCATACTTGTACATAGTTATAAGTTCCTAATAGCAATAAACAATGGATTTTAGTTTTCAACAGCATGTGGAACTAGTGTTCTGGTATTCTCAGTATTTTTATAGCCTCTCTTTTTTCTTTAATACTGTGATTACTTTATGTGTCAGTCATTTCTGAGTCCCTAATCGAGGCAAAGCACTATGCCAGTCCATGAGCGGACTGTTCATATGTTCATTCAGCTAGTGTTTGCCCAATGTCTATCATTTAGCCATAATAGTTTCTTCTCTCAAAGAGTTGGTGGTTTGGTAGCAAAGTCAGGAAACACAGAATGACAGGGAGCAAGGTACATAGACTGATTAACAACAATAATAATAAAGGTTATAGCAGTAATAGATTTGCTTGTTCTCTTTGGAGTTTATCGTGTAGTTAGAAAGGCAGAGCATACACACACTAAGGTGAGACATTTGGACACATGGAAAATGAGACCAAAGTACAAAAAGTAACACAGTACAAACCAAGTACATGACTGCTGTCAAAGCATCAGACTGAAGGGTGTGGAATCCTGGAATTGGAAGAGAAGGGCCTGAGTTCAGGGCCAGCCACGGGGGTGGGGGAGGCTTCTGATGGTTCAAGAGCGCTGCATGCCTGGGCAAGGTTTTGGTGAGTGCATCAAAGTGCCGAATCAGGTCGGCAGGGCATCGCAGGAGTAGCCTGAACTGGAAAGTTCAGGAAATTGTGC
>NW_007736889.1:4219-30569 GCF_000696425.1 Galeopterus variegatus
GAAGCATTAAAAATAAGTTCTTCTATCACATCTCATTAGATATGACTATTAATTAGTCTGACAATATTTTGTCATAATAATTTAGAATGTTAGAGCAAACCAGTGAAGAATTATAGGAAATATCACATAATTTAAAAATAAATTTGGGGGCCGGCCCGGTGGCGCACTGGATAGTGCGCCGCTTGGGAAGCGTGGCGGCGCTCCCGCCCGAGGGTTCGGATCCCACATACAGACCGGTTCCCGCTCACTGGCTGAGCGAGGCACGGGAGAGACACTGAGGGTTGCAATCCCGTTGCCGGTCCCCAGTCCGGTACGGGGGCAACACTGAGGGTTGCAATCCATTGCCAGACACGGAAAAAAGACAAAAAGACACACACACACACAAAATAAAATAAAAATAAAAATAAATTTGGTGCCATTACTAGCTTTCTAATGTATTTTTCTTCACACAAAAAAAATAAAATAAAAATAAAAATAAATTTGGTGCCATTACTAGCTTTCTAATGTATTTTTCTTTATTATTATTATTCTAACCTAATCTCTTTTATTCACTACCGTTTTTGAAAAATTTTTATCAGTCCTTATCCCGTAAGAGCAGAATCTCTGCTTGTTTTTGTATTATTTTGAAATATATTGAATTGTCACCTATATTTATATGTTTTAAGTTATGAGACTTGTATGAGTCAAATCAGGTATATTGGTTTAGATTAATAAAACTTCATCTAACAAACTATATGGTACTAAGCGAAATACTCCAAATTCATTTAAAATCAATCTTTGAGGGATGGCTAGTTAGCTCAGTTGGTTAGAGTATGGTGTTAATAATACAAAGTCAAGAGTTTGGATCCCTGTATTGGCCAGCTACCAAAAAAACTTAAAAGTAAAAAATAAAATCAATTTTTGAAGCATTAAAAATAAGTTCTTATATCCTATCTGGTTAGATGATTTTTACCTAAATGTTGTAGGTAGACCCATCTTATGGAATTTTATTTGTGATGCATCATTAACAATCAAATGTTTGTTAAACAACATCTATATATGCACCAGTACAGTCATAGTTAGGTTTAAACACAAAAGAATTATGACACAATCCTTGCCCTCAAGGAGCTTCCAATCTACTTGAAGAGGCAAGCTGAACATAAATAAGAATTGACATGGCATCCTAGATAGCCTATGACAAAAACTATGGAAAATTTGAAAGCTATGGAAGAACAAGGTCTATGAGATGCTATAATCAGAGTAGTTTTCATGGAGGAGGAGGGCTTGACATAAATTTCAAGGCCACCGTACCTGGCCTCTTTCAGGGAAGAAGGCATTCCTAGCAAATAGAAGCAACACAAAGGCAGAGATAGAAATAAAGGTAGAAATCAATCCAAACTTTAAAGATTTAGTGATCAAAAGCCATGCCAATTAGTTAGGCATCTTCTACAGTTTTTTAATAGAATTTTTATTTGATTCTCAAATATATGTGACTATCAAATATCTTAACCACACCTGCCTTTGGTTATGAGACATTTTCAAATCAGTTCAACAATGTTTAAAATATATGCGGTGTAAATTTTTATGCCCAACATTATGCTAGGTGTTGTAATATATAAAAATTAGGAAGGGCTCATGGTCCTATCCTTGAAGATTTTTTCACCTTATTAGTAAGAAAAGGTAAGCACAAATAAAAGATTACATGCGCGATCAAACCAAGCCCACCCAAATACTCCCCAAGTTATGAAAGTCCCTATATGTAAGTCACCAAGTATTTAAAGACTTCCCAGTTTGCATATGCAGGAGATATCCCTCCACACACCCAATTCTCTGCTTATACCCACGAGAGCTCCTTCCAGCAACCAAGTTATATTGATGGAGTTCTGCCAGCTAGAGGTTATCATTGGGCACTTGCCAACCTCACTTCTATCTTCATTGACTCAATTTTTTTTTTTTCAAGGTCAATGAACACATACTGTGGCCATACCATAATTCCCATCTCCCTCCACCTTGATTTCTCTGCCTTTCTCTGTACTTCCACCTCCAGCCACACTCACAAATAGAGGCACCCTCTTTTGGCCTATCCTATTCTTCCTGTTTCTTTTAACTCTTGCCAAGTTACTGCAGGGAAAGAACACTCTCTCATGTTCCCTCTCTCTTTAAACAATCCCTGTCATTCTGGATGCTTCCCACACAAATAATGCTGGTGATCCTCCTGTACTGAGGAAAGGAAAGGTTTTGGTTAAATGTGAACAAAAGAATGGTGTCAAGTCAGTGACATCAATCTCTAAACCTTTTGAAAATATGCAGAAGTTCCTTTCTGAATCTCCATTTTTAAAAAACTGTTCTCTAAAATTTTACAAGTGATTCCTCTGAAATATGTATTCAAGATAAAATGTTTAAACTATCAAATTTCATTTCTTGTTTATTGCAAAAATATTCTCTACTTTTTTGGTTTTTCTTTCAAGTGTAACCTTCTTGAACAATAAGAATTGACTGATCTGAGTTCCAAATGAACAACCTTCACACGAATTTTTGGATGTAACGCATTTGTAAAATGAAAACATCTCATATATGATACAGTTCAAAATGAATAGAATAAACAATACCTATTGTGTTATTTGAAAGGAGAGGGACAGGGAGGTGACAGACAGACAGTTACAAGCTTGGAGAAACTTTTTGCACAGAAAGTAGAACTTGAGATTGACTCTAAATAATAAACATTATACTGATAGGGAGGAGTTGAAAGGGTATCTCAAGTTGGGAAAAAACTGTTAGCAAAGATGTATTTAGTTGGAACAGACTTCTCATGGAGGAGAAAAGGAGATACTGACAAATCAGGATTGGGCAATTTGCAGGTTTTTAAAAATGTCACATTAAGGATTTTAGTGGGTTTTGTCTCATAAATAAAAAGCTATTGGAAAAAAGCTACTGAAAGTTTTGAAAGATTGTAATGAATTTGATGAGTGGTTTTTAAAAATCACCCTCCTTGGTGATGTTAATTAGTATATACAACATCGCACAGTGTAATCATTTTTTGTGGCCCTGACCAATTTCTTGCTAACCTCCTCTCCTTCCCCTTTTCCCACCACTGGGGGCCTCAGTTCTGTTCTCTCCTTTTGAAAGTTCAACAAATTATTATCATTGTTTTATATTTCTTTTTTTCTGTTTTTATTAATTTGTTATTATTTACCTCCCACTTACGAGTGAGAATATGTGGTATTTTTCTTTCTGCATCTGGCTTATTTCACATAGCATAATTTTCTCCAGGCTCATCCATGTTGCTGCAAATGGTAGAATTTCATTCTTTTTTATGGCTGAATAGTATTCCATTGTGTATATATACCACATTTTCCTTATCCAATCGTCCATCAATGGATGTTTAGGTTGGTTCCATCTTTTGGCTATTATAAATAGAGCTGTGATGAACATGGGAGTGCAGGTGTCCCTTCGACATGATGATTTCCATTCCATTGAATATATACGCAGTAGTGGATTTGCTGGATCATATGATAGTTCTATCCGTAGTTGTTTAAGAAACCTCCATACTGTTTTCCATAATGGCTGTGCGAATTTACAGTCCCACCAACAGTGTAGAAGAGTTCCCCTTTCCCCACATCCTTGCCAGCATGTGTTATTCTTGGTGTACTTAATAATGGCCAGTCTAACTGGGGTGAGAAGATATCTCAAAGTGGTTTTGATTTGCATTTCCCTGATGATTAGTGATGCTGAGCAATTTCTATGTACCTGTTGGCCATTTGTATGTCTTCCTTTGAAAAATATCTATTCATCTCCTTTGCCCATTTTTTAATTGGATTATTTGATTTTTTACTGTATAGTTTGAATTCCTTATATATTTTGAATATTAATCCCTTGTTACATATATAGTTTGCATATATTTTCTCCCATTCCATAGGTTGTCTTTCCTCTCTGTTGATTGTTTCCTTTGCTGTGCAGAAGCATTTTAGGTTGATATAATCCCTGTAATAGTCCGTTTATGTTGCTTATAATAAAATACATGGAACTAGGTATTTTATAAAGAAAATTAAATTTATTGCTTAAAGTTTCTGAGGCTAGGAAGTCCAAAGTTCATCTGGTGGTAGCAAGTGACCCAGGGGTCTCACATTGCAAGATGGTGGAAGCAGAGAGAACAGAGAGAGAGAAAGACACACTCCTCTTCTTTTAAAGCCCTCAGAACCACACCCACGACCACCATTTTTAATCCATTCACTGCTGCATGGTCCTACAATCCAATCACCTCTTTAAGGCTCTACCTTTCAATTACCATAATAGGATTTCCCACCCTCAACAGTCACAACAGGGGCTAAGTTTCTAATACATAAGACTTGGGGGACACAATTCAAGCTCCAGTGAGTTTGGGGGGACATAATTCAATCCACTACAATCCCATTTGTATATTGTTTCTTTTGTTGTTTGTGCTTTTGGGGTCTCATTCATAAAGTCTTTGCCCAGTCCTACTTCCTGGAGTGTTTTCCCTGTTTTCTTTTAGTAATTTTATGGTTTGGGGTCTTATATTTAAGTCTTTAATCCATTTTGAGTTGATGTTGGTATATGGTGAGAGGTACAGGTCCAGTTTCATTCTTCTGCATATGTATGTCCAATTTACCATCACCATTTATTGAAGAGGCAGTATGTAGGTTGATTCCCAGGTTTTCTATTCTGTTCCATTGATCTGAGTGTCCATTTTTATGCCAGTATCACACTGTTTGGGTTACTATAGCTTTGTAATATAATTTGAAATTGGGAAGTGTTATGCCTCCAGCTTTATTTATTTATTTTTTCTCAGGATTGCTTTGGCTATTCAGAGTCTTTTGTTGTTACATATGAATGTTAGGATTGCTTTTTCTATTTCTGTGAAGAATGTATTGGTATTCTGATCAGGATTGCTTGAACGTGTAGATGGCTTTGGGTAGAATGGACATTTTCACAATGTTACTTCTCCCAATCCAAGAGCATGGTATGTCTTTCCACCTTTTTGTGTCCTCTTTAATTTCTTTTCAATAGTGTTTTGTAGTTCTCATTGTAGAGATCTTTCACCTCTTTGGTTAAATTGATTCCTAGATATTTTATTTTTTTGGCAAATATTGCTGTGTAAATGGGCTTGCTTTCTTAATTTCTCTTTTTGTAGTTCATTATTGGAATATAAAAATGCTACTGATTTTTGGATGTTGATTTTATATCCTGCAACATTACTGAAATTGTTAATCAGCTCTAAGAGTTTTTTGGTTGCGTCTTTAGGTTTTTCTCTATATAAGATCATGTCATTTGCAAACAAGGACAGTTTGACTTCATCCTTTCAAATCTGGATGCCCTTTTTTTCCTTCTCTTGCCTGACTGTTCTAGCTAGTACTTCCAATACTATGTTAAATAGGAGTGGTGACAGTGGGCATCTTGTCTTGTTCCTGTTCAATATCATCCCATTCAGGATGATATTGGCAATTGGTTTGTTGTATATGGCTTTTATTGTGTTGAGATAATTTCCTTCTATATACCTAATTTGCTGAGAATCTTTCATGAAGGGAGGTTGAATTTTGTCAAATGATTTTTCTGCATCCATTGAGAGAATCATATGGTTTTTGTCCTTGATTTTGTTGATGCGATGTATCACATTTATTGACTTGCATATGTTGAACCATCCTTGCATCCCTGGGGTGAATTCCACTTGGTCATGGTGTATGGCTCTCTTTTTTGGGGTCTATGAGTGTTGGCTTTACATATCTGGGTGCTCCAGAGTTGGGTGCATACATATTTACGGCTCTATCTCTTTTTGGGGGTCTATGAGTGTTGGCTTTACATATCTGGGTGCTCCAGAGTTGGGTGCATACATATTTATGATTGTTATGTCTTTGTGCTAAATAGATCTCTTTATCATTACATAGTGGCCTTATTTGTCTCTTTTTGTGGCTTTTGGCTTAAAGTCTATTTTATGTGATATAAGAACAGCTACTCCTGCTAGCTTTTGGTTTCCATTTGCATTGTATATCTTTTTCCATCCCTTCACTATACTCTGTGTGTGTCTTTACAGGTGAGTCTCTTGAAAACAGAGTATAGTTGGGTCTAGCTTTTTAATTCAGTCATTCAGTCTGTGTTTGTGAGGATTTTAATCCATTTACATTTAGGGATTTTATTGACAGATACTGTTTTACTCCTCTCATTTTATTGCTTTTTGTTTAGACATTTTAAATATCTTTTGTTCCTTTCTTCCCTTTTTATTTTTCATCTTAAATGTTAGTTGGATTTTTGAGGTGGCATGATTTAGCTTCTTTCTCTTTCTTGTTTGGATGTTTTAAATATTTTTTGTTCCTTTGTCTCCTTTTATTTTTTGTCTTTGTTTTATTCCATCATGGTCTGAAAAGATAGTTGGAATGATTTTGGTTTGTTAGTTTTTTGAGGTGGTATGATATAGTTACTTTCTCTTTCTCATTTGCTCTTTTGTTCTACCAATGGGTTTGTTCTTTCTTATACATTCATCATAGTGATTGTCATTTTTGGTGTTCAAGATGCAGTTCTCCCTTGAGATTTTCTGGTCAAGTGGTGGTGAACTCCCACAGTTTTTGTTGTCTGAGAAATACACTATTTCTCCTTCATTTCTGAAGGATAGCCTTGATGGGTATAGTATTCTTGGATGACAGTTTTTTTCTTTTAGTATTTTGAATATATCATCCATTATCTTTTGGCCTATAGAGTTTCTGTTGAGAAGTCTGCTGTTAGTCTGATAGGGGCTCCCTTATAGGTGACTTGATGCTTTTCTCATGCTGCTTTTAGGATTCTCTCTCTTTCTGTTTTGCCAGTGTGACTATAATGTGTTTCAGAGAGGTCATTTTTGAATTGAGTCTGTTTAGGGATTGTTGAGCCTCCATTTCTCTCCCTATACCTTGGAAGGTCCATTTCTCTCCCTATACCTTAAAAGTTTTCCACTGTTGTTTGTTTGTATATGTTTTCAATGTCTTTTCCTTTCTCCTCCCCTTCCAGAACACCCATGATTTGGATATTGTGTGCTTAAGGTTGTCTGCTGGCTCTCTTACATTTTCTTTTTATTCTTTCTTTCTTTTTATTCTTTCTTCCTTCCTTCCTTCCTTCCTTCCTTCCTTCCTTCCTTCCTTCCTTCCTTCTTGCTTTTTTTTTTTTGTCCACCTGGGTTATTTCAAAAAGACAGTCTTCAAGGTTAGGAATTCTTTCTTCTGCTTGGTCTAGCTTGCTGTTTATGCTCTCCATTCACCTTTTATTTTATTGAATGAACCTTTCAATTCCTGAAGTTCTGTTACATTCTCTTTTAAGGTATTAATCTCTTTGTAAATTTCCTCCTTCATATCATGATAGTTTTTTCTCATTAAATGGTGTTATCTGAGTCTTCTCATGTCTCACTGAGTTTCCTTAAGATTTTTTCTCATAATTCCTTTTTAGCTGTTTTGGGGTATCTGCTCTATGAGGTATGACACTTGAGAATTATTGTATTCCTTTGGTGGTGTCACTTTTTGTTGTTTTTTTCATAAAAGTTGCTTCTATTAACTCTAGAGTGGGTTTTGAGTAGAGAGACTTCCTCCTGTAGATGTGTTTTGTATTGACAATTGAGTAGAGTGTTTTAGTATTGGTTCTGGGTAGAAGAAGTATTGTAGTCTCCAGGTGGATACTTCAGCTGTATTCAGTGTTGAAGTTGTGTGTGAGTGCCTCTGAGGCCTAGGCACTTGGGCCCTTAGTGATTCCTTGATGTGGTTAATGACACTGTTGGGTCATTGAGGATGTGAACAAGCTCTTGAGTTCTTAGGAAAAGCACCTGGATGCCCTGTTGCTCTTTGGCTGAAGTCAGTGATCCTCAGCAGGCTTGTTGCTACCTCAGCTAGTGTTCTGTGATCCTGATGAATGCACTGGAGTATACTGGAGCTCCTCAGTTTGAATGGATGACCCTGGGTGTGGTTTCTCTTTCCTTTTTCCTATAGGTAGAGACTCCTTCTGGGTCCTTGCTTTCCCCAGTTAGGGGATGGATTGGTGGTGATTAGGAATTTTCTTCCTTACTCTATTTTGCTATCCTGGGATTCTGCACTCTCCAGGGATTCTGGGTGTGTCTCTCCCTGGATCAAGGCAGTCATGAGGGCTGTGCATGTACTTCCCATCTCCAGGTATGCTACCTTTGGGAGCAGTGTAATTCCTCCTGTGGGTTGGGCCACTGGGTCTCAGGTCAGCACTCACTCACCTTTTTCCCCCAGCTCCACTGCTAATCCACCTTCTGTCAATGCAGTTGTGCAGTCAGCAGGCTACCTGCAAGACAGCAGTGGCTGCTGCTGTGGTGGAGGGATACCCTTTTGGCAGCAGTGATAGCTGATCACGCTTGCGGCAGTGACAGCTGTGATTGTGGCTGTGGTGGACCACCTGTGCAGTGGTGCTGTCTGTGGCAATGGCTGGCCAGCTGTGCAATGGTGCCCCACACTTCTGCCATCTGCCAGTGGGTGCTGTCCTTGGCTCCTAAGGTCCCTGCACTTCAGCTGGCTGTTGACAGGGGCTGCCTTTGACTCCTGAGCTTATTTTTGTACCTTCAGAACAGTAAAAATAGGTAAAATTATGTTTAATAATACTTTATTTTCCCCAATATATTCAAAATATTATAATTTCAGCATATAATCAATAAAAAAGTATTAACGAGATAGTTTACATTTTTTCATACTTAAATCTGAAATCTGGTGTGTGTTTTATATTTATAGCACGTCCAATTTATGTAACTACATTTCAAGTGCTCAGTAGCGGCCTGTGGCTGGAGGTTACCATATTGGACAGCACATTGTTAGACAATTTAATAGAGCTAACAAAGATTATTTAGCAAATTTAAGCTCTTGCTAAGACTCATTGTATTTTGGAAATTATAATTCTGTATATCCTTTCTCCTCTATTCCTTTTGTTTATTTTAGCTATTTCAGATTCAAGATATGCTTTAGCAGAACATCATTCTTTCCTAAAAGCACCAAGATTTTTAGAAATATCCATGATATACTGTTTAATTGTTTGGAATTGCTGTTGTCTTATTTAATTCTTTGTTTGACTTAAAAGTTTAATTAAACAAATCAGTCCGAATACTTTTTCTTCTTCCTTTGTCAGTCTTAAAACTTTTGATTATGGAATAATTCAGCAATGTGTCCTCAGAAATCTTTGATAAATGATATTAAGTACTTTGGAAATGAAGAGTGCATTATTCATGTTCCCCTGTCTGCATATGTGTGTATTTCTCCAGTATTTAATATCTGATGTAAACTTGCTGGATTTTTGGTTTTCACTGTATGCTAAAGAATGCAGTACAAAAGGGAGCCTACTTCTACAGAAAACAGGCCAAGGACATTGTGTTCCTTCTTTACAATGAAATGCAGATTTCCCTTTAAAAGGCAGATCCATCATTTCAGAAGGTTGAATAGTATGGTGCATTAGAAAATCCAGCTGCTTAAATTTAAGACATTGAAAAACGTCCAGTAAAAGAATGTTCCCTGGGTCTCAAGCATTTTCATTTGATTATGTATTGGATAGGTCTTCATTCAATCTAGAATTTTGCTTCTTGAATTCTGTCCTAAAATAGTTTGACAAGTGTTTTAAGTAAATTGGACTCAACTATGATATTTCATTTACTTAAATTATGTATTTTGCTATTAAGAATATCCTTGTGTTTGCTAATATATTATTAATTTTTGTACAAGTAATATTGGACTCCTTACAGTACTATTTTTATTCTTATGCTTCTCTTATTCCCATTTGGTTTCTTTTATAAATATTTTTTGTCTTTGAAGATATTGTCTGCAAGGACAGCCATTTTGTTCTACAATCATCTTCCTTTAACATTTTTAGTCATCTGTTTCACTCTGCCTTATTTATTTTTATTTATTTATTTATTTATTTATTATTATTATTATTATTTTCACTCTGCCTTATTTATGAGGTCAAGTAGAGTAGCTACCTTTTTGCTATTCTAATGTGCCTTGCCCAACTTTTCCCTGACTAATTCAGGAGTAAGAAGTGGCAAAGCCCGTTGTATTCATTTTTATTTATTTATTTATTTATTATTATTATTATTATTTTCACTCTGCCTTATTTATGAGGTCAAGTAGAGTAGCTACCTTTTTGCTATTCTAATATGCCTTGCCCAACTTTTCCCTGACTAATTCAGGAGTAAGAAGTGGCAAAGCCCGTTGTATTCCCTGCAATACAACATGGCAACCACCAGCTGGCTAGGGAGCACAGAAGAGTTTTGCTCATGCTGCTGAGTCTAGCCACAAATTCTCAAGAGCAAAAAGGTTTATGTCAAACAGATTTGTATGATACATGTATTTACCACAGGCATTAATAATCATTTATTAAAAGTTACAGATTGGTCACCCTGTCTCCTCCTCTAGAGTCTAGTCCTGCTCTTTCTTAGGACTTGCACCTGAGATGTGCTCTGGGACCATACAGAGGACCACTGTTTAACAAGGGCTATGCTAACATGCCCCTGGTGATGGATATTTACGAGGTTACTTAAACGGAGCATTTAGGTCTCTCCTATAATCCAGGTTGTTCGGTATATATATGATATTATTGCCCTGGGGCCAGTCTCTAAAAGTAAATGTTTGCAGTAATTCTTCGGCATCCAATATGTTTTACTAACGCCAGTTCAGTCCCATTTGCAGACCTCACCTCTCCAATGTCTATATTCTTCCCAAAGAATTGTTCATTTTAAAAGATAATTTGTTCTAGTTAATATCAGTCACCTTCTAATGGGTTCTTTTCCCAAAGAGCTTAACAATTTTATGGAATAATTATTCTTTGGGACCCATATTTTATTCTAGACTTAAATGAGGAAAGTATTTTCTGTGCCTTATCATAGTTTATGGGGGGGTATTTCGTACTGGGGTCCTTGTGATTCCACTCCCCTGCCAACCTGGCTATCAGAACTGCTTAGGCTGCAAATAAAACATGAAATGAAATCCATCTGGCATTTCTCATTGAATTAGGACCAGAACAATTTTGTTAAATATTAACAGATGGCTTAATTCTTAATATCAAACTAACATTTAAAAACATCTAAGGGGACCCACATTAGGGGGAAAGGATAGAGGACCATGTGTTTTCTCCATCTTGGAGCTCTTCCTGTACACCTCCCCCCATTTTTCTAACCCACATGTTGAGAATCACTGGTCTCCTGTCTCAGATAATGCTTATTCCTTGGTAGCTGGTATCAAAATAGTGTTTGATGGTATCAAGATAGTGCAATCAGGTGTTAGCCAACTCAGGTGATGTGGTATCATGGCATACTTTAAGATCTTTTATTAAAGTCCTCTCCCTCTCTCTCTCTCTCTCATTATAGGAAAAAGAAAAGAAGTACATGCTTCCCTTGGACAACCTGAAAGTTCGGGATGTGGAAAAGAGCTTTATGTCTAGCAAGCACATCTTTGCACTCTTTAATACAGAGCAGAGGTAAGAAAATGAAGCAGCTTCTGTCTTCAGATTTTTTTCCCCCTGATGTTCCAGAGATCATATTTGCAAATAGTTCCTTTGGTTGCACCTTGGAATTTATCAGCTCTTCAGGTTTTTTAAAACTTTATTTTGTATTTTTTACTTTCATTCTGAGTTATGGTTTCAAAAGAGTAAAACTTAGAATAAGAAAGATCTTCAAGTATTAATTAGCTTATTTTCTGATTTTCTAGCAGGTGCCAAAATCATGCTGCATCCATTCTTTTTTAATTCTTATTTATTATTGGTTCTGAATATTCATGAGATACAAAGCTGATTGTCACCACTCATGCCCAAGATGTGATGGCCAGATCCATACTGGCAGGATGCCCATTACCACAAATTGTGATTATACCCTGTGTCCCCCACCCAATTATTCCCGACCTCACTCCCCATCCCTCTTTCTCCACTGTGTATCCCTAGGTATGTTCTCTCCCTCTGCAAACCCAAGACACCACTGTGGTCTTTGTTTCCTTCCTTCTTTCTCTCTTAGCTTCCACTTATGAGTGAGGACATGCAGCATATTAAAGCAGCATTTTATTAGCAAAAGGTCTTTCTTGTCCTGATTTATTGTTTACATAGTTACAAATGACTCAATTATAATTTTTAATAGTGTCTGTCTAACTTGAATGGATATCACTTATGATCATCTTATGACCTATGTATTATGACTAAATTCAGTGAAAAGAATTATTCACTTAATGCAAATACAAATATGTAGTACTTTACAGTTTTTCAAAGCACTGTCCACATCCATTGTCTTTGATTTTTGCAATAATTTTCCATAAGGTTAATAAGATGGAATGGTATGGTTGCCATTTCATAAGTTAGAAAGTATAGGCTCAGAGCAGTTAACTGACTTTAAGATGACAACACTAGTACATGGGGGAGCTGGAACTTGATTCAGAACTCTATCTGTGCCTACTTTTCCTTCCACTCATATTTCTTGTGCTTTTTTTTTATGAGCTGTTGCACATGTACAATGTCAAAACTTTTTGGGGGGCTGATCATGGAGTGCCATGGTTGTTCATTGAAACTATGCAGAAAGTTAAACAAGCAAATGGAGAGGTAACAGAGGATGGGATAGGGAGATGTAAAAGGGATGCAACTAGGAAAGGATAATAAAGGAGATTTTTTTCCAAATGGAGATGTTATAGGAAAAAGCCAATTAATTTGTGTGAGTCAGTTATTAAGGGAGTGAGTTGTTAAGAGGAAGTATCTAATTTTAACCCATTTTTCCCATTTTTGCCTTTTATCTTTATTTAGCAATAAATGAAGTTACTTGATTAGGTTCAGTGACTGACCCAGGGTCAATCACACAGTAAATCAAAATAGCGAAAGAAGACTTCTTCCTACATTCCCAGTCAGTTGATCAGAGTGACTCATAATACAAAAATACTTAGATAAACCACAAGAGCAAGCCATTTGAAGAATGAAGGAGAAAGAAAATTAAATACAACTTCCCTACCAAATATTGAAATGGTATTTTTAAAAGACAATATTATTTCAGAGTAGCTTGCAAAAAACCCACTGAAAATGATAAAGAATAAAAAGCTTTCCTAGAGAGAGCAGTAGTGAATCCACCATACTAGAGCCAAGCTCAATACGGTTTACACGCCTTTGTCAGAGTAGTAGTGAATTAGGCGATCCTAAAGCAATCATCAGAGGTGTGCTCAAGTCTTGCCTGGATGTGGTTACCAAACAGCAACTCAAACTAAATTAAATCCTCAGTCAACCTGGAAAGTTCAGGTTAGAAAAGGGCTTGGTACAATGTAAAACTGAGACAATAATAGAGACTCTTTTTAGATGAAATACAACTGTGGATTTTAAAAAAGAGCAAAAGTCACTAAAGTAAGAAAACTCTGGACTTCTAAAATCTAGATTTTGTGGAGTCTTGGAGTTCTAAAAAGTTATTGAATTCTTTAACCAATTCTCAGAGAACTCTGTGAGTACATGGATGTCCTTACAGGCATAACTGCTATTGTCTTTTTCTTTGAAATCTTAACTCTTTTTAATTATTTTTGTGCTGGGTAGGACCTCCAGTACAGTGGTGAATACAAGCAAGCATATTTCTCTTGTTTCTTATTTTAAACACAATTATTTTAAAATTTTTACAGTTAAGTATGTTTTAATAGATATCTAATGTCAGGTGAAGAAGATTACTTATGTTTCTAGTTACTAATGTTTCTGTTTTCATTTTTAAATCATGGATGGGTATTGAATTTTATCATGACCTCCACCTAGATGATTGTGTGATTTTTCTTCTTTTATCTGTTTTTGTGTGAAATATATTAATAGACCTACTAACATTAAACCAACCTTGGTTTCCTAGCATTAGATCTACTTAGGTCATGAGGTACTATTATTTATTATGCATTCCTGGCCTAAGTTTTCTAGCATTTTATTTGGGCTTTAGCATTTACTGTATATCCATAAGTGAGGCTGGCTCAGAAATATCCTTTTTATGTATTGTCTTTAACTGGTTTTAACATGAAAGTTCTATTGGCTTTGTAATTTAAAGTGGAAATAAGTCCTTACTGCTCTTTGCAACACTTTGTATAAGGTAGGGAATAACTGTTAACTGTTTGGTGAAAGTCACCCATAACATCATTGGACCCTGAACGGTATTTTTGATAAATAGTCTTTAGACTATTGATTTAATGTATTTAATTATATATTTGTTTAGGTTTTTCATTTTTTCCTTGGGTCAGTTTGGATAGCTATATTTTTTCTTGGAATTTCCATTCTACTTGTTTTTAAATACATTGGCATTAAGTATTTCTCAATATTTGATTTTTTAAAATCTCTGCTGTATCTGAAATTTGACCCCTTTTTATTGCTAATATTCAGCCTTATCCTTTTTTCCCATGTTGACTCTTGCCAGAATTTTTTCTGTCTTCAAACAACCAGATTTTGGCTTTTTGATCTTCTATGTGTGCTCATGCATAATTTCTATTTCAATATTTTCTGCTCTTTCCTTTATTATTTTTTTCCTTGCATTTTCTTTGTTTACTTTGTTGGTCCTTTTTTTTAACTTCTTAGTTTAGATGTGTAGCTCATCAATTTTTATCCTTTTTTTCTTATGTATGTGTGTAAATCATTAGATTTTCTTTGAGGTAATGTTTAGCTGCTTACCACAATTTTTGAAATATGATATTTTTATTACCATTCAGTTCTCTTCTAATTTTCATTATGGACATGTGTTTTATATTTTATTGTGCATGAAATTTTATTGCTTTGTCTTTGTTAATTTCCAATTTAATTCTATTGTGGTCAGAGAATATGGTCTAGTACATGGAAAGTTTTCATAAATATTCCAAGAATGTTTGACAAGAATGTGCATTTACTAATTTGGTAGTGCAGGTTTCATGAAAATTGATTGGATTATGCTTGTTAATTATATTAACAGTCTCTATAGTTACTTTTTCTTTCATCTTGAATAATTCAAGCATTCAACGAGTATATAGTAGGCACCATATGTGCCAGGCACTGATCTCTGCCTAAATAAATCTGTGAATAAAATAGACAAAAAATATTAAACATTTTAGATTAAATTCTAGAGAGGGGCATTGGTAGGGAGACAGATAAAATAAAAGTCTTTATGACTTTCTATCAGAAGGGTATTAAAAATATCACTTTCTAATTGTAAGCTTAAATATTCTAGTAAGTCTTTCAATTTTTGCTTTATGGACTTTGAGGCCAATCAATGTTATTATATTCATAAAAATTTATAATTATTCTATCTTCCTGGTGACTTAAAAAAATAATTTGTGACAAGCCTAATTATTCCTAATACTGCTCTTTGCCTTAAAATTTATTTTTTCTGATGTTAATATAGCTACATTACATTTCTCTTGGTTAATATTTTCTGTTTTTTTACTTCTTTTTGTCATCAACCTTTTTAATTTTTATCACGTTTCTTTTATAACAGCATATAACTGGATTTGTTTGTTTTTAATCTGAGATCTTTTTCTTTTAATTAGTGAGATTACCTCATTTACATTTTTTATTACTGACTTATTTGAATTTAATTTGAGCATTGTATTTAAGTTTTTCTCTTTATTCTGACTTTTCTATACTTGTTTTCCTCCCTCCTTTCCTGCCTTCTGTTTTTACAAAAAATTCAGCTTAATTTATTTTTTCCTTTGGTTTGGAAATTATATACTCTATATTATTATTTTAGACATCCCTTTAATATTCTGACATTCATATTTGTCTTCAAGTTGGAAATCAATCTTTCTACTCTCTTTCTAAAATGACCTTAAAGCACTTTTAACTCCAATAATTCCCTTCTGATTTTCATATTATTTTTATCAATATTTGAACCACATCTTAATTTTTTACCACCTTAGTCAGTACTATAATTGGTTCACATAGGCAATGATTGCTTAGGTTTACTAACATGATTATCAATTTCCTTGTTCACCTTGCTTCTTGCATCCCAGCATTTAATTTTGGTTCAGTTCTTTTTTTCTCACAAAAGTACACCCTTTAGAAATCCCTTGAGAAATTGATACTTGGTTGTAACTCTGGTTTTTTTTTCCTGAAAATTTTTTTATTTTGTCACCATTTTTAATAGTACTTTAATTGGATATTAAATTATAAATTGATAGTTATTTTATATCATGATGTTGAAGTTGTCATTTTTCTATATTCTGGTTTCAACTCTGCTTTTGAGAAGTCAGCTGCCAGTCTAATTGTTGTTCCTTTATATAGGTAATTTGTATTTTCTCGCTGGCTTATTTTAAAATCTCTTTGACTTTGGTATTCTGAAGTTTCAATACAATGTGTTTATGTGTGTGTATTGCATTACGTATCCTGCTTGGGATTCATTGTACTTCTTAATGCTGAAGATTCATGATTTTTGTAAATTCTGAAAGACTGTATATCATTATCTTTGACTTTAGTCTCTTTTTTGTTCTTTTTTGTTTCTCTTTCTCAAATTCTTATTGGATATATACTACACCATTTTATACTGTTCTTCATACATTTGAATCTCTCTTTTATATATATATCTCCTTGTGCCCCTCACTATGGGTCATTTTTTTAGTACTATCTTCCAGTTCACTAATACCCTCTTCATATTTGACCAGGCCAGGATAAATTTGCCTGTAATTTTTCTTTTCTAGTAGACAGATTCTTTTCAGTCCATCCTTTTTTTGAGGATTTGGCCTTTGGAGGGTCCTGGCTCTTGTATAAATCCCAAGATCTTGTTTTCTACTATTTTGTGGGCATTAAAATTCAAGCCTTTTGGTTACTGAAACTGATGCCATCCAGTGACAAAAATTGTATTTCTTCTTAGTTTTGGGGGGGAGGGTGGCTGAAGAAAGGTGTTAAGAATTTTTTTTTTTTCATTTTGGAGAGAGCTCAGAATTTAATATGATGTTTTTCACATTCTAGATGTTGTGTAGGAAAACGTTTTTAAATTTTCCATTCTGCCATTTTGGTTGAAATGAAGTAGCTTTTCATTACCCTTAGACTGTAGAAATACAAAATGTTTCTGGCTTCTGCCAGGGGCTAAGGCTGTAATAACAGGCCAACCTGGAGATCGATGTGTATACAGATATGAATGTTTTACAAACTAATTAGAGAGAAACAGTAGTCATTCTTCCATTCTCTCCACAATAAATATTTATTCTGCTATCTATTCCAAAGTATCTGTTAAACATTTTTTCATTATCTGCCCTGCATGTGCATATTGGTATTCTAAATGAAATATAAGATATGATCTTGTTTTGAGGATATTTGTAATCATCAGTATGTCATACATTCATTTTTCACTTATACTAAAACAGAAAATTTAAGAAATCAATAAAGAAATTAAAAAAGGAAGAAAATGGAGTCTAGCTGAG
Organism: Galeopterus variegatus; assembly: GCF_000696425.1. NCBI lineage: Eukaryota > Metazoa > Chordata > Mammalia > Dermoptera > Cynocephalidae > Galeopterus > Galeopterus variegatus. The sequence goes on from NW_007736889.1 coordinate 21,535, forward strand.
AGATAATTATACATGAAACAAATGGGTTATAGAGTGTCAGGTAACATTCAACCAGATTAAATGATAGCGTATTTCATTCCAGTACTTAAGTGCTGGAGCAGCAGAGAACATAGAATTTAGCAACAAGCGATAGATTTAGCATTATAGAAAGTGACTCACATTGGGTCATGACATAAATTGATATAGAAGAAATAGAAAGGACTGTCCCAATGGGGAATAGTATTAGTCAAAGCAAATAGTGGAAAATGTTGCTTAATCTATTGCCAGCCTCTTCTGGATGAAAAGAAGCTAATTTCAAAGGCAAGGTGAGCCCTAGTGACAAAATTAAAACATTCTTTTTTTGTTGGTTTTATGGGATTTATTGAACCGGACTTACCCATGTAGGTTTATGTATTTTAAAAGCCTATATGCTTCACATAATTCTATCAACTGTTCTTATTAAGTCATATTTTTTTCACCACTTACATTGATTCCACGGTGATGTTCCTATTTTTTCTTTCTTCTGAGACAAGATCTTATTAGAAAAGCATTCCTTTTCCTTGCCTTTAGATGAATTTATCCTTGGTTTGCTAAGAGTTTCTGTCTGAATATCAGAGTTGGTACCAATGTAAGTGTAAAGTATTGTATTAGTTTGTTTCTGTTGCTTATAACAAAATACGTGGAACTGGGTAAGAAGGCAAAATTTATTCCTTACTGTTTCAGAGGCTGAGAAGTACAAAGTCCAGGGAACACATCTGGTGAGGATCTTCTTTGGTGGTGTCTTTACAACAGGGCAGGGGTCTCACATGGCAGAAAATGGTGGGGCAGAAAGAAAGAGATTCTCATGTGCTCTGTTTTTAAAGTCCTCAGAACCACACCTCTGATCACCATTATTAATCCATTTGCTATAGCATGGTCCTACAGTCTAATCACCTCTTTAAGGCCCTATCTTTCAATTATCATAATAGGATTTTTCACTCTCTTTACTCTGTCATGGTGGGGACTAAGTTTTGAGGGGACATCAATCCACAGCATTCTGCCGCCAGTCCCCCAAAACTCATATCCTTTTCACATACAAATACATTCATTTCATCCCCAAAGTCTTAACTTGTTTCAACTCAAAAGTTTGAAATCTCAAGGTACCATCTGTGAAATCAAAACAAGTTACCTGCTTCCAAGATCCAATGGTGGGACAAACATAGGGTATATATTCCCATTCATAAAGAGAGAAATAGGCCAAAAGAAAGGTGTTAACAGGTCCCAATCAAGTTTGAAATCCAGAAGGGCAGGCATTAAATCTCAAAGCTGGTGAATCATGTACCTTGACTCTGCATACTGGTATTGGGGTTAGGTCCCCAAGTTCTCAGGCAGCTCCACTTCTATGGCTTCCCTGGTCTTAGTCCATGTTTCAGCTCTCACAGGCTGGTGTTTCATGCTGGTAGCTCCACAATTCTGGGGTCTCCATGATGGTCCCCCTCCCATGCTCCACTAGGCACAGCCTTGGTGGGGGTTTTCTGCTGTAACTGTGACCCCAAATTTCTGCTTGGCATTGCTCTAGAGAAGGTTCTATATGGTGACTCAGCCCCTGCAACAGATCTCTTCCTGGGCCCCCAGACTTTTTCATACATTCTTTGAAATCAGGGTGGAGGCTTCCAAGCCTTCACAGCTCTGGCATCCTGCGAGCCTGCAAACTTAACACCATGTGGATGCTGCCAAGGCTTCTGGCTTGTATCTTCCAAAGCTTCAGGTACAGCCACACCTGGGGCAATTTAGCCATGGCTGGAGCAGCCAAAGCAACCAGGGTGTTGATTCTGGAAGCAGCTGCCCAAGGTGGCCCTAGGCAGCGAGCCTGTGGAGGGTGCCTCAGGTCTGTTCCCAAGACCATTCTGTCTCTCTAGACCTCTGGGCCTGTGATGGAAGACACAGCCTCCAAGTTTTTGAAATGCCTTCAAGGTCTTTTTTTCCCTTCTCTTGATAATCTCTTTCTTCTGTACTAATCTCCCTAGCAAACAGTCACTGAACTGCACCATTATATTTTTCTTCTGAAAATACTCTCTACTTCTCTACCACATGGTTAGCCTACAAATTTTCTAAATCTTTACACTTAGCTTCCTTTTTAATTATAAATTCTGGCTTTATGTCATGCCTTTTCTGCCGTAACTTGCATAGGCTGTTACAAGTAGCCATGCAGCTTCCCGAATGCTTTGCTGCTTAGAAATTTTTTCCACCAAATTCCCTTGTTGAGCACCTTGAAGTTCTACATTCCATAAAACTTTTGGGCATGAACAGAATGCACCCAAGTTCCTTGCAAGTTCATAGCAAAGGTGACCTTTGCCCCAATTTCCAATAAGTCCCTTCTCATTTACATCTGAGACCTCCTTAGAATGGTCTTTACAGTCCATACTTCTATCAGCATTCTGGTTGCCACCACTGAAACCAGTCTCTAAGAAGTTCCAAACTTTCCTCACCAACATCTAGGCTTTTCCTGCCTGTTCCTCCAAATTCTTCCAGCCTCTCTTCAACACCCAGTTCCAAAGTCACTTTGACATTTTCAGTTTTCTGTATTGGTTCATTTTTGTCACTTATAAAAAATACCTGGAACTGGGTACTTTGTAAAAAAAACCAAAATTTATTGCTTACAGTTTTGGAGGCTGGGAAGTCCAAAGTCCAGGGAACATAGCTGGAGAGGGTCTTCTTTGGTGGCGTTTTTACAACAGTGCAGGGGTCTCATATGGCTGAAAAATGGAGTAGAGAGAGAGACTCTCATGTGCTCTCCTTTTAAAGTCCTCAGAACGACGCCCCTGGCCACTGTTATTAATCCATAAACTACAGCGTGGTCCTATAATCTAATCACCTCTTCAAGGCCCCACCTTTCAATTACCGTAATAAGGTTTTTCACCCTCTTTATACTGTCACGGTGGGGACTAAGTTTTGGGGGACATCAATCTACAGCAAATATCATGGCTTTCTAGGGTTCACTGAAACCTTAGACATAATCTTATCTGCTCTTGTTACCTCACAGGTTAAGGAGCTAACATCTATAACAGTCAACTGCCTTCCCAGTGTCACAAATGCAGTTAATGACAGAGCCCAAACTAGAACCTAGGCCTCACGTCTCCTGATCCAGGGCTGTTTCTGGTACCATAGTTTAGATATTAACTATGAGACAGGAATTCGACCTGTGGCTTTAATTGGAATTGTTCCCACAAGAAAAGCAATGAAGATGTTTTTAACTTCTTGTGTAGGTATTTCAGCTTACTACGCAGTCTTACGAATTTTTGTGAAATCCTTTTAGTCTCATTTTTAAAACCCTGCATGGAACTAACCAGTACTCCTGCTGCAGTTCCTGAAGAATTACTTTAGCCATTGCTATTTGTATCACAGCATTATCCCTAAGAGCTCATTCAGTTGCTGTTTCAGCTTTCCACTGTAAAGTTTAAAACAGTTAACTCTGTAGTCTCCCTTCATCGGGTGTGTGGGAATTGATACATTTAACATCCTTTTCCAAAAAGCCTTCAGTGTCCTGGTGAATTAATATGATCTTTATGAGTCTGGTGACCAGATTTTTGAGCCATTCTAAGCAGTGTTTCAGTGCTAAGATTTTTATAAATGGAAGGATTTGTTACTAGTTGCAGTGACTTCAGCGCTTGAGGAGAGTGAATTTCACACCCAGACTGATTTAGCATACATAAACTCCAGGTAAGAGTATGTGTTCCTGGGCCCTCCTCTGGGCCTTTCAAATATGGTATCATAGACACCTGGGAGACTAATGCATTGCAAATTACTTTGTTCTCACAGTCATTGCATCCCCAAATCACAAGTTAAAAGTAAAATCTAAGTTGAAGATTCCTCAACCGAGGATTGGAATGTTCCCCCAGGTTTTAGTTCCATTTGATTTTGTTAGCAATGCCATGTTTTCTCTGGTGGAAGCATGTCCAGATAATGGCCTCACTGTGCTGGTCTTTGCTTTCCCCAGACAGGCTGTCAGTTTTAAGGTCATGCTAAGGCCCATTTGGTCCAAGGTATGTCAGCTCTGCTAGCCAGTAGAGATCCGTTTCTGTCCTGGGGGTTTGCAGGGCAGCCACATGGTATTTTCTGAGCACTCCTTGGGGTTATCAAGCTTTGTTTTCTTTTAAAATAAGACATTCTTTCTTTGTCACTGCTTGTAGCTTCAGTTCAGGATATGGCTTATCAACTTTACCAAGTGTTCCAATTCACCTCTTCCCCTCTTTTCCTATAGAAAGTGATTTTAGGATGTTTCACTGTTCCACATAGTCCCCAGCACATTGCCGACACTCAATAAATGTCAAATAATGTTGCAGTATAGTTAGTGTGCATTCTTTAGGGGTTCTGAAAAGAATGGCTCTTTATTCTCACTGTTAAGCAGTGTATTTTTCCACTCGTGAGCTGGGAAGGAATTAGAGTCAGGTTTTCCATTTATATACCTTTATGGCTGTGCTTCTATATTAAGGCATGTTAGGAGTTTAATTTGTTTGGAAAAGTGCTTAAACAAATATGCTGGGCAAAAGGTGGTATACAGTACCTTGTCTAAAAGGTTATGTCTCACTTGGATGTGGATGTCAAATCTATATGAAAAAGGAAGCAACTTCTCTTCCATAAATAGTGATGACAGAAGCTCATATTTATTGACATTTCAGTAGGGTAAATGCATGTAGTATTCTGGACTAGGGAATGAAATATTGTGTAAGGAACAGAATGCAATCAAGCTTGTGTGTGAAAAATAAACAAGACACCTGGAGAAATTGTTTTATTTCATTTTTTTCCCCACTTGTCAAAACGATGTCTAAGACATTACATACTGCCTCACAGAATACTAAGTGAGAATTGTTTATCTTCTGAATACTCTGATTCAAGAAGATCTTTCTTTGTTAGATAATTCAGTCAGTAATCAGTCTGCTGAACCTAACTGAAAAATGAACTGTGTGTTATACTACTTTTTCCCATCAAGTATGGGTAGGTCATTGCTCAGGAGGGGTGTTCATGATACACTTGATGAGTACCTGGTGGAGGAAAAAATAAATCGTTTTGAGAGCAGAAACTCTTTATCGCTCTCCATTGACTTATGCAGTTCATTGTACCCGTTCTGTGACTTCACATATGATATAAAGGTTTGGTTTTTCCCATACTTTATTCTTAATATATTTTTTAAAAGTTTCACTGGTTATGAGACCAACTGACATTTGATGCATTGTCCAGAGGGGAACACAAGTAAACTGGTAGTAATCAGGTGTCAGTAGTGTTACTATGAGAAACAGTTTCTTAAACAGTGCATCCAAGAAATGGGGTATGTTAAGTAGACATTTTAACACCTTGAACTTCCTTTTAGTTTTACACAATGATATATTAAATTATTAAAATGTAACTATGTATTTAATATCTGTCTCTACTGCTAGACTACTTTCCATGAGGGAGAGGTTGTTTGTCTTGTTCATTGCTTTTTCCCAGGGTCTAACACAGTACCTGGCAATTCAATAGCATGAGTAATGAATGGATGGATGCCAAACTTTCTACCTCTGCCATATAGAGAAGGTATAAATAATGCCCATTGGTAAGAAAAAGCATTCTGTAGGTAAGCTGTAGAAGCCTGAACCTAAGATCAGTGGCTGAAAATGGAAATATAAATTAAAACTGTTAGGGAAATAGACTGAGGACAGAAGGAGTTCTTTGATTTAAAAAGTAAGAACCCGAGAATTTTCAGATATATGCAAACCGTATAAATGGGTGTTTGAATTAAATAGAACAGAATTCTATAATATTGTCCTTTAAGAAAAAAAACGTATAGATGTTTTATTATAAATGATTTCAATTTTTTTCTCATAATCTTACTTCTATTATTCAAAAATGTTTTGTAGATATCTACACTAAGCATTCTAAATCTTCACTTCTTTAGCTGTAGAAAAGTATTAACACATTTCAGGTTTTCTATTATATACAGAAAATTTAAAAGTTAAGGGGAAGGAAAACCAGAAGACAGGATTTTAATTCTATGCTGGTAAGTTTTCACTTCCTCATTTTTCTGCTATAACTATTAAGGTCAGATGGGTCACACAGATTTGAGTACTTTTGCAAAGTTATTGATTGTGAGTTCGTGATATGACAGTAATGTTTATTTCTCTCTATAAATCTAGACAAATAAACCCTGTGCTTTCTCTGTTGAGGAGTTGGATAGAAGTACATGTTTAGCAAATCAATAAAGGAACATTTTATATCTTGAAAGCTGTTAAATCCATATCTTTGAATCACAGATCTCTGTTTTTGTGTCTGCTTTCTTCCTTTGTTCCAGTTTCTCACTGCAAAGATATTTGTTGTCATATGGTTCTGATCCTGTGTATTACAATAGTTTCCCCATTCTCGCTACTGCATCTTTTCCCTTTATGAGTCTCTCCGGTTGTGAAATAACATCATTAGGAAATCCTAGGTACACCATAGGGGAGGGGTAAATGTTTCCAAAGGGGAGCATGGAGAGAGATAGATTGGAGAACCAAAATTGTCTGCCCATTTAATTTATTTGAATCATCAACCACACCAAGACAGAAATCAAATATGATTTGGTCATATTGTTGTGAACTAAGTCTGTGACAATTGATTTCACAGCTAAGATAAATTCTCATGAAAGGCAACATAATTGCTTGGGTATGAAATGCTTGTGGCTTAAAGCAATCAATTTAAATTCTTTTATTGGTTTTCAAATTAAACTCTGAAATGAAATAGGAATATGATGTCCTACTTGGATGACTATTTCTGACTTTCCTGAGGGAGAAAAAAAGCAAGTTGGTGCTTTTCAGCTTTTTCAAATGTCATCAAAAGGCTTTGGAGGAATTCTTTGTGCTTAAAACACCTGTGTGTAGTCATATCCATTTTCTAGGGGAATTAGGCGCTGTTCTCCTCGGGAGCCTTTGTGCATTTCAAGCAAAGGGATTGATAGGATAGAATCAGCAACTTAGATTCAGTTTCTTTCTTATCCAAGGATTTAAACTGAAGTTGTATCTTAAGCCATTAGTTGTGCCAGCAGGGATTTTGGTCAAAGTGTTTGAGGCATTCATGTTCAGGAGGTTTCTGTCCAGAGACTATTGATGAATGAGTCCAACATGGCTGGGTAAAGTTCAAGAACAAAAAGAAATTATGTCCTTCACAGTGAGTTTACTTTTCTTCTAGGATTTCAGAACAAACACATCGCCCTCTCCCCACCTATTTTCTGGAACAACTATTTGCTGATGGGCAGTCCCCTCCCCCAACTACTCTCTTCAAACAAACACTGTGGCTTGGGACAGAGTGTCCCTCCAATTGGGAACCATAAAAAGGCTCCAGCTGCTGTTCATTAATGATAGGGGAGTGTTCACTAGTTGCAAACGTGCTACAGAAACGTATATGATCCATTCTTAGAGTCTTTAAATGAGACGTTGTCATGGTAAGTTGCAGGAGAGAAAGTCTGACAATTCACATTCCACCTTAACAGAGATTGGTACAAATGATTCGGTATCTTTACACATGTGATTGTTTATAAATAAGACTGTGTTGCTAGTTTTTGTTAAAAAGTTAGCCTTTATTCTTGAAAACTAATTAGTCATTCTAAAGAACTGGATTCAAGATATTAACTGGCTTGTCTCAGACTTTTATCTTAAAGAATGAGTTTACATTCTGTTTATTTATGATAAGGATAGAATTCAAGTGAGTTGTGCAGTACAGTTGCCTTTCAGCCAGTGTGGTGGTGATTTTGTGATAGCATGGCCCCCTCCGGCTGAAGCCAGCATTGAGATAGCCAAGCGTTCAGGTATTTCAGTCAGCAACAGGGAAGGAGTGCTCTTAGGAAATGAATAAGCAGGGCTGGGAAAATTTCCCTAGCTGGGTTTAGCCTGAAGGAAATTTCTAAACACCCAAATTTCTTTGGCAGTCTTAGAGGCCTCCCAAGAACAAAAATAAAGAAAACTAAGGGCATGTTTTACTGACTATTGGAACAGTCAGGTTTTTAGAGATGACCTGTACAATATTGTAAAACAATCGGCATGTTGAAGAAAAAACTTACATCAGATAGTAGAATAAACAGAAAAAGCCCAAAGAAGGTTATTCTTCAAATCTGTTGCTGCTTAAATTCATGTTTTACTGACTATTGGAACAGTCAGGTTTTTAGAGATGACCTGTACAATATTGTAAAACAATTGGCATGTTGAAGAAAAAACTTACATCAAATAGTAGAATAAACAGAAAAAGCCCAAAGAAGGTTATTCTTCAAATCTGTTGCTGCTTAAATCCAGTTACAGTGAATTGTGTATCCATGGCACTCTTTGGCAGACACAGTGTTTTCCATTATTACCAGTGTTACCATATACTATCCTGAAATTACTTAAGCAGTAACACCTTGTCTAGGAGTACTTAAGTTTGAAAAAAAAAGTCTCCAAGTCAAAGTAACACTTGGATATAAAATGCCATATGAAGATCATTGAGCTACCTCAAGTCATGCATTTAATAATGTTAATTATAAGCCTGGCTTTTTAAAATGTCAATTTACGATCAGGAATTTTTTGTGACTGAATATTACTTATATAATGTATTTTTATTTTTCCTCAGTTGACTTGTGATGGAACCAATTTACCCATAAAAAAAATGTCTTTAGTGACTATACCTGCCAAGAGAAAATATTCTAAAGATTTTAATTATATATCTTGCATATAAATTATATTATTCTGCTTCAATTTGCTGCATTCAGAGGGACGCTACTTACTGGCATGTGTAGTTAATTTTAATTAACACACAGCCTTCACAAAGGGAACTGACACGGCACCAGCCTTAGTAGAAAATGTTAGTCACATTCTGCAACTAACTCTCAGCAGATGCATGGTTTCATAAAGAAAATATTTGCAGAGTCTAACTGTAGTGAGTTTTTCCTTTTTTTCTTTTTCCAATTTTAAAACTGCCTATGTTTATTTCTTAGAATCTGAGGAAAGTACTGTGAACGTAAAGGAAAGGTTTCAAAAAATGCAGTTGTAGAGAGTAGTTTTGACTATTCAAACAAGTGTCTGCCTTTGCTCTCAGTGCAT
>NW_007736889.1:30919-31497 GCF_000696425.1 Galeopterus variegatus
TGCAGTTGTAGAGAGTAGTTTTGACTATTCAAACAAGTGTCTGCCTTTGCTCTCAGTGCATATGTTAAACCCATACCTCACTAAAATCTTTTATAGGAGAAAGTGAGTGATATGTCTTATACTACTAGATATTAGCCTGAACTCTTTTCAATGTTATAAAATGATTTAGCTTTAGAAAAATAGATAAATGCTTACACTTTGGTTGCTCACAGTGCACTAAGGTAGTCAAATATTTCTGCATTTTGATGATTACATTGTGAATTTAAAAATAAACGGGCTACTTAAGATCAATACCAATGGATCTTAAATGTTTGGTCTGAGGACCCCTTTCCTCTCTTAAAAATTGTTGAAGACTCCAAAGAGCTTATGTTTATGTAGACTGTGTAAATTCTATCAGGAATTTTGTGAGCCGGTTGACTTTACATTGTTGCTTGAAATTAGCCATCATAAGAGTATTCATACCATGAAGGTTGGCAAATGCTACAAATCACAGCTTTTTTTTCCTCAGAAAACCAGTTAAAAATGCATTAGCACACCACCAATTATATCTACTTTTAGTAATTAAAAATAAGAAAAAA
>NW_007736889.1:31623-33062 GCF_000696425.1 Galeopterus variegatus
TAAAAATGCATTAGCACACCACCAATTATATCTACTTTTAGTAATTAAAAATAAGAAAAAATTTAAAATATTTATTTTAAAACAACAGTAATAAACCCATTTCATGCTAATATAAATAGTATGTTTTTTATGAAAAAAATACTTTAAAAATCAGTGAGAAGAGTGGCATTGTTTTTACAATTTTGCAGATCTCTTTAGTGTGTGTCTTAATAGAAGACAGCTGGCTTCTTATATCTGTTTCTGCTTCTAATCTGTGGCAATATGTTGTTTTGGTTGAAATATATGAAAAAACTTCACCTCACACAGATACGTGGTTGGAAAATGGAAGAGTACTTAATAGCCTTTTCAGGTTATTGTGGATTTTCCTCTTTGATATCTCACCAAAACTCAACAAAGTGATAGTTTCTTAAAGGTTAGTTGCAATGTAGAATCTGAATCATATCAATGAACTTTTCATATTTTGGTACGTGAATTCATTGGTCTATCATGCACTTTAAATAGATCTTTTGGTTTATCCAGATCTTCCAAAGGGTTATACAACTCCTTATACAGTATTTAAAAATTGTATACATTAGTATCACCACCAATATCATAAGAAAAAGGAAAGCTTTCACACCCATGGTGGTAGATACAAGCCTTCCAAAATTCTAATGTCTAACTTTATCATTGGCCACAAAGACTGTCAGTTGTTTCACTTTAAGTGACAGGCTTATTTTATTCATTTTTGAGAAAATATCTGCCAAAAACTCAAGTTTAGTAACCAAAGATTGACTGCCAGTCAGGTTTTCAATAAAATTAGAATCCCACGAGAAAAGCAATTACTTCAGCTTGTAGTTGAATTGCACGAGTGCTTTGCTCGAGTCAATCACTTCTGATGCAGAAGTGCTTATGTGTACTTCCCATTTTGCAAGATAGACTATAAAAATTTAATCTATATCCTATACTAATATACTAATCTAGAACATGTTAATTTATATTATAATTAATATAGAATTATTATCCAGAATATATTAATCTATATTAAAATTTAATCTGTAGGTTTAATAGAATTAATATTTTTAACTGCTTCATCAGGATATCCTTAAATGAAACTGGCTTTTTTTAAACCGTGAGTGTGTGGCAAAGAAAAATCCAATGAACATTAGCACAGCTTTGTGACAGTGCCTTGATATATGCTGGGACACACACTCTGGCTTTTTCACCATCAGTGCAAACATTAACACATTTGTTGCACAAAAAACCATGAAATTAAAAAAAAAATTATTCTACACTTTGACTATTTCAGTAACCCTTGTGTTTGTTGATAAGCATTTATGTAAATGATGATCTTCAAGGATCAGTAAGAACTAACACCAGACAATATAATCAAGTATAGTCATTCTTTGGATTTGTCCATTTTAAGGCAAAAGCACAATTCTACAAATGAGATTTTTAACTCA
>NW_007736889.1:33312-41651 GCF_000696425.1 Galeopterus variegatus
TTCTTTGGATTTGTCCATTTTAAGGCAAAAGCACAATTCTACAAATGAGATTTTTAACTCATGTTGCATGGTAGCAACTACATTTTTAATTAGACAGGTCACTCTGTCATTGGGAAGTGATGGTGATTTCTTTTGGCTGACTTTTTTCTCCAGAAGGCGCTCAGCAGTGTCCACTGACAGAGCTTTAGTAGTTTCTCATGCAGTGTGCACTTCTCCAGCCAGTGCAGTACAGTGACTTACCCCAGGAGATGCTTCTAGGGCTTTTTTCATTTCTACTTCAAAAAGCTCTAACAAACAATATTTGACTTTCAGACAAGTTATGTATGTGTTTAAAATTTTATTCCTTTTTTTTAATGTTCAAATATTGGTCTCAAAATAACACTGCTACTGGCATTATAATGCTATTCAAAATGCTATTATTGTTGCGTGACAATGAGGTAAATTATAAACATGCTTAAAGCCAAGGGAAGTGTAGCTTTTATCCTATTTTTATTTTATATTCATAGTTTTGTCCTGTTCCTTTGCATCAGATTCCTTTCTTCTAGAAGTCAGAGTATTCTCTGACATGTCAGTCTTCTGCAGCATCTTTAAATGTAGCTGTTGCTTCTAAGTAGTGAGAAAGTTAATCTTCAAAATCTCCCTTTTTTAAGCCAATGAGCCATCCTTAAACATTCAAAAAGTTATAAATACATTTTCTTTTATTTTAGAATTAAATCCTAAAATAATACTTTTTAAATAAAATCTTAAAATTTAGGAATTCTTTTTCAAGTATTGCAAAATATGACAAAAACATACTTGTGTCTTTCCATAGGCATGAGGGAAACTTTAATATTCAAAATAATCTATTGGATGATAATGAAGTTACAAAGATTATAGCAAGTATAAACAGATATGGCTATGAAGAGTACAGTGGAAATACTGAGAACAAATGAGTTAATCTCTGAAAATGTGCATACTAGTTTTGAAAATTCTCGAAGACAGGCGAATACATGGGTTCACATTCCAATTATTGCCCAAGTAGTGACATCATCACATATCAGGTAGCTTTTGGAAATCTCTTCTGTACATTCATAACAGAATAAAAGTAAAAAAACAAAACTGATATAAAAAGTTTTGACCTTGAGCATCCCCTGAAAGGTTCTTGGGAACTCCTGAAGGAGTCTTGAGAACACCAGAAGTCCCCAGACAATACTTTGGGAACTTAATCTACACTGTTGTGAAGAGGCAGTTAGGCAACATATCGCATAATGATTTAGGGGTGTCACATCAGTGTAAGGTTGTTTTTTTTTTCATGCTGTGATGGGAGTGCTTATTGAATAAGCAATCTGTTGGTTGTTTCTTTAGTTCTGACGAATCAAGAATCCATTGATTACCAGATTCAGTTTTTACATGTCTCCTACGCACTTGAGTTAAAGCAGATAGTGAAGACAGAACACATCTGGAAAGTCAAACTCATTTCAACTTGATAGAGGAATGTATCTTAGTAATCAAAAGTCATGTCATCTAGTCCCCTCCCACTCACCCCCCAAAATAAACACCAAGACAGTGATGGAATTCTGCGAGCATTTGTTTACTCTCCTTACCTGCCATTGCTCTGTTAGGAGCGATGATGCAGATGAAGATGGATGCGAGCAAGAGAACTCAAGTAGCCCTGGAGACGTATTGATTTCCAAGAAGCATGTGGGGAAATGAAGATGAGACTAAAGATGGTAGCCCTATCACCAAGAAATTAGGCATATTTTCTGCTCTCTAATTCTGTCCAGAAGGAAAGGAACAGGGTCTCAGTCTCAAGTGAGAGAGCCACTTTGGTAGTTTGGGTTAAAGATATACATACCCCTTCCTTCCCCTATGCTATGATAAGTCTGAGAAGTGATGAAAGACAAGAAATATTGAGCTACTGTTAGATGGGATTTTATAAATTGCGATATATGAAAAGGGTTATTTTAATATTCTTCATTTTGATTCAAAACAGTCAGATATTTAAAACAATTTTCCTAAAGCACTGCTTTTCAAACTTTTTCTGGTGAAGGATTTTTTTTTTTTTTAATTTCAGTCACTTTCAGACCAAATACATGGTCCTATTGCGTGCATGAGCAGTATGCAGTTTGCAGTGCTGCAACTCACCTCCTGAGTTCAACAGCATCCAAACTATTCTAAACCCTATTATTCTACAAGACTAGTCCACTGATTGTGGCTTGGGTGTCATTGCGGCGTCAAATTGTACAAAAGTGCCCAACTGCTTATTCTCAATTTCTGTACTTACGTCATCATAGACTAGTAAACAGACAATTCTGGGACCTGAAGTACTGCTCTGTTGTTGGCCATCACAAATGTAGGGTTGAATTTGCTAGACACATTGTCGAGGGGAGGTTAATTATTCCTAGATAACTATGACCTTTTACATGTGTAGTTGTTGCTAGATACACAAGTGGAGCTAGTTACAGGAGTGTAGGCTCAACAGGTGAAATCACTCAAAGTATACATCATTTAAGTCTCACTTATTAGTGCACATGATCCAGATACTTACTTTGGTCTTTTCTATAAAATACAAAATGATAGTGAATTATTGAATAGATAAAATGGCAATTAACTACATCTCTATTTCTAACAAAGAGACTATTATCTGCATGAGTATCTATAGAACAAGAACATGCAGGCTCACAATTTGTCACTAAAATTATTTTATCATTAATTATTTTCAACTTAATCTAGTTTCTTTGTTATCTGGAAAATATTTGAATTTTACTATCAGGCTGCATGTGTACTACCCCTTTTAGAGGCTTCTTTTTATATCTGAATCATTAATGAGTAAAAAGCAACTTGAAAAAGATGCAGTTACTGATATTTCAACTTTCCTGTTGTTTAAAAAAATTAATTATAGATTGACAAATTATAGTTGTATATCTACCTGTTCTTTTAATAAAACCACCTTGACCCTACTGACTTCTGTGGCCTCTCCATAGAGAGCGATTATTTTTTTCTTCCACATGGCTTGATTCGTCTAAAAGTCTTTGAAAACAAATATTGGTATTCAGCACATGGAAATCCAAATAGTGCACTCAAGCTAGAAGACTAGAGGAAGCAAATTGTCAGGTGCTGTTACTCCTTTGGAACACCTGGCTCCCATGAGAACATCTGCAGTATAGTTGCTTAAAATCATCTGTTATTATAAGATAATTCTTATTTATCTACAACTTCTTTGTAAAGGGTGTTTCCTTATTGAACCATAAAACAAAAATTAAGGAAGTCATGAAAATTATCTTATGGAGTCGAAGGACTTACATTCTGTATTGTCTTTCCACAGGTCTGAATTAGTAATGTGTAAAAGTGACTCAGAAAAAGATATCAGTTCATCATCAGGAAGAGGTTTATAACATTTTATATTTGAATATATTACATACATTATATTATATTTATATTCTTATTATAGCTTTTTAAAAATAGGGTGGGGAACTTGTGAGTTAGCAAGGCTCCCCCATCACCAGACCACTTTGTGCAGAAGCTGGATAATTATCGTTAGGGTGATCATAATTAATTGTTCTGGGACAACAGCAGTCAATAAACTGGGGCTGTCTGGGCAAAATAAAACACTGTCTGTGGGTGATGTCATAGAGGTGAGTCCTACTCATGGGAAGATTTAGCTTAGGTGACCTCTATGATACATACCCACTTGGCCATAGAAAACCTTTTTTATGCACAACCATATCCTCACAATTTTTATAATAACTTACTTTGATAATATTCCCTAAATGGGGTGAAGTCTGAAATGCATTATTAAACATTAGATTTTAAATTATATTTTACAAGATTTACATGTAAATTGTGTTGTAATTCTTTTAAATCTTATAACACAGAAATTATCTTGTAATAATCACAGAAAAAAAATCTTATAACACGTGTGTGTGTGTGTGTGTGTGTGTGTGTGTGTGTGTGTGTGTGTGTGTGTGTATGGACCTATTCCCCAACTAGACTTTATGAGTGAGAGGTCATGTTAATTATAATTTTCCTGTCTTGAAAGTGATACTGCTATTTATTATGGATACCTTTAACTTGCCTCTGGGATTCTTCTTACGAATTGAATGATTTAGAGTATTTCCAGAATCAGAAATGGAGAATCTCACTTTCACATTAGGTAAGCTGATGTCAATTTTAATAAAGTGTGAGAACTGAAAGTTAGACAAAAGGCAAGATAGTTTCTTCGAGAGGGAAGCACACCTTACTACTGTGTGAGTTGTCTGAGAGGCTAAATATGTGTGGCAATAAAAAATAATCAGTGAATAAATACACATTTATGCTCTCAAATAGCCATCAGCAAATTTTTACTGTGAAGTTTATTAGCAAATCTGAATCATTGTGGAATTCAAAAAATTTATTATGTGTGTGTGTTTTTTTAATATGTGGCTAGGAATCTGTCTGTGAGAAAGTAGGTTGAAGATAGAAATGATCCAACTGTAAGTGCTCTGTTAAGCACTGGTTTTGTGTTAGGCTCTGTGGTAGGGGCTAATGCTTATAAAAATGGTCCTTGTTCTCTGAATTCATTGTATATTGGGAAGAGATAGACATTTGTCAGTAGTATAGTATAACAAATGAGATTTTTCAGGATCCTAATTTCCTAGACTCCCAGTGCTCAAAACAGACTTAACATCTGAATAAAAAATACATTGCAAAAACTCCAACTGCAGACCAGGCTTATTTGGGCAGTGAGAAAACAATCCTTAGAAGTTTTCTCAGGGCTTTAGTAGTGAGTGGGAAAATGGTAAACTAATTGCAACGTGGAAAAAATGAGGTGTCACATAAATGTAGAGGGAAATGATCCAAACTCTATTTATAGACTTTTGGATTCTGGCCAAGTACAGTGTGAGAAAAGGACCTAGGAGTCTCAGAAAGTACCAAGAGATGTGTTGATGTGGTCAAGTAGGCATGCTCAAGAGTAGAAGACATCCTACTTGTTTACAAAATCATGGTGTTTTAGAACCTAGAACATTATATATTAAAATCTTCTCAGTCAATTGCAAAAAAATGCAGAAAAAAGAGATTCTATATGTGATTATTAAAATAATTGATGAAGTAAGAGAATTACCTTTTGTGATCATAGCAAAAGGATTAGGATGCTTCATTCTGAAAAGATGAGAAGTGTTTTCAAAATGTTAATGTCATTAGTTTATGTGACTATAATTTTCCCCCATAAAATTTTAAACTTCTTGAATAAGGAGACTTGGATAAAAATCTAGCCTGCACTGAAGTTCTGTCAATTATAAACTTAACAGATTACATTAGCCCCAAGAGATGGTACAGATACTTCCCAAGCAATTTATATAAAATTATGACTGCATTCAAAATTAGCCTGTTCCTGAAGTAAAGCATCTCTGAGCTCAGAGATGGATTGCAAGGAAAACCTCTTTGTCTTTCTTGATATGTCTCTTGTTTTCTCTCTCACATATGGAATACAGTTGAGGTGAACTCTAGATTTGACTCAGAATTGTACTTTATTTTTGGTACTCTGTTCAAAAAAATTAAAATGACAAAATGCTTATGAAGAGTGCTCTACAGTCTACTTATTTTCTTTAGATGTATAGATAGCTCTTTTCTTTGACCAAAGTCAGTGTTACCAGTATTTTTAAAAATTACTAATGCTAAATATTTATCACAACTCATGATTTATAGCCACTGCAAAGGGCCATTAGTGTTTCACAAATACAGTCACCTTCAGGGAAGCATTCAGGACTCATTCTTTAACATGCAATGGGGGAGAAGGCAAGCATCTGGGATTCACTAGCTCCTCTCCTCATAAGCAGCCCTGATGTATCCTGCCTTCAGTTAAAAATCAGGAGCATCCACATGTGACTTGTTGCATGAGTATACACACTCAGCTCATGTCACATTGCACTGTTGACTTGCCTTTAAAGTCCTGTGTTGTTTTCATAATAAACCCAACACATGCTGACTAGAGAAGAACGTCAGCAGATCATGACTATCTTAATTTAGAGGTTAAAATGTTCTTTCTCCGGTCGTTTCTATTATCACTGTGACTTTTCCTGGGATATGAGATCAGCCTTCCCATGCTTAACCTGTGGAGTTAGGCCAGTTTTCTGTTGCTGAAATTTGTTTTGCTTACTTTCACTAGCAATCTGTTTTTATAAATATAATCCTGCCAGACTGTATGTCATTTTTCTCCTCTCAGTGTAGGAAATGGATGAGAATGCGGGTTGGGGAAAGGATTCATCATCTTTGGAGGGTGCAATTCATTTGTGAGAAAGCTTGAAAAGAATAAGAGTAATTTTATGTTGGATCAAAAAATAATTGTGGGCATTTCAAATTCCTTTTAATACACAGATGTTTATAGTAAAAAGCTTTTTCATTTGAAATATACAAACTTAAAAATATGTAATGGAGTAGATTTGGATAGTAGACTAGTATACCCAGTGCAGGGTCTTTTATGTATCTGCATTTGCACAGTATAGTAGTGTGTGGGTATTTACATGTGACTAATTCCCAAATCAGCACAAATTGATTAGCAAGTGCTTATGCTTGGTCCATTTACATTAATGTTGTCAATGGTCTTGATCTTCAGTGAGGTCCTAAATAGCTCGGTCACCAGTGCCATCATGGAAATATTAAAAGTGCCTTTGCTCCATTTGTGAGCTGATGATCCTAAATGTACATGTGCAGCTCTGATCATTCTCCTGGGTTTCAAATCTGCATCCAATCTCCTTCCCACCTAC
This sequence comes from Galeopterus variegatus, assembly GCF_000696425.1. NCBI lineage: Eukaryota > Metazoa > Chordata > Mammalia > Dermoptera > Cynocephalidae > Galeopterus > Galeopterus variegatus. The sequence continues at coordinate 40,035 of NW_007736889.1, forward strand.
CCCGTTAAAGACAGAACTCTTGATTTCCCCACCCAGACATGCTCCCCCTCTAATCTCCCAGTTGTTCATGCCAGAAACATAGATATCACTCTCAGTCCCTCTCTTACCCTCACTTTCCACAAACAGTTTCTCAGAAATACGTGATGGCTTTGCCCTGGACGTACTTTTCGAATTTGACCACTGCTGCCTCCCCAGCATGGTCGCCTCTTGCCTGGAGTCCTGCACTAGCCTCCTGCTTGGTCTCCTCTCCCTGCTTTTGCTACACTACAGTCAGTGTGTTCTTTACACACTGACCAGAAGGATATTTCAGAAGAAGTACATCAGCTCCTGTCATGCACCTCTGCTTAAATTCCTTCAAAGTCTTTCCTCAAACTCAGGAAAAAATTCAAATTTATTATCACGGCCTAGGAGGCCCCATTCCCTGGCTTCTGGCCACTCCTCCGGACACATTTCCATTCTGCTCCCGATTGTTAGCTCTACTGCAGTGATGCTGGCCTTCTCACCACTTCTTGAATATTTTGAGCTTGTTCCTGTTTAAGGGCCTTTTCATTCACCAGGAATGTTCTTTCCCAGAAATTCTCCTGAGTCACACTCCCCCACTCCCAGCTTTAATTCATGTCTCTTTTCAAATGTCACCACATCATTTTCTGACCATCTTGTCTAAAGAGGTACCTTTGTCATTCTGTCCCTTTATCCTGCTCTATTTTGTTCATATTTCTTACTAATTTTTGATATTTTTTAGTCATTTGGGATTTGTCTTCTGTCTTCCCTGTTTGAGTATAAGTTCAGTGAAGGCAGGACCTTAATCCCATGTGTTCACTACTATCTGCTCAGTGCCTAGAACACTGCCTGGCATATGGTAGTTATTCAGGAATGAATGAGTGAGTGAGCGAATGAGTGAGTAAATAAATTTTGGTATCGTGGTATCGTTTATGAATGTCCTGGAACATTCTTCTTACCAGATTTTTTCCTCTCAGTCTTAAGCTTCAGCCAACATTTATTTAATGATAACTGCACGTTCTGTGAGGATGTAAAAAAAAAAAAGATACTGAATAATTATATAGCATTTTATACTTTACATTCTGCTTTTATATATATTATTTTGTTAAACATTTTGTTAACATGTTTTTTTAAACATAAGACACCATCCAAAGAGACCATTTATAACTGGCAGTTATGAAAACTGAATGTGATAATATTTTGTGTGTGCGATGATGGAGAGAGTGAGATAGTAGAATTAAGTTGTGAGAAGTTTTGAAGCTGGTCTGAGAAAGTTTTAGAGACAGGGAACAAGGAACTCATCCAGATTTTCAGAAGGGAGCTGAAAGTTCTATAGAGAGGAATGTATTTTTAATGAAATAGCATGCAGATGGAAAGGAGGTGGGTGAGACACCTGGAGTGGAGCCTGGGAGGTTGTTGGAATGTTCCAAGAGATGGAAACATGACAGCGTTCCAGATGAACTGTCCACTTGAACTTGGTTTCTTTTCTCCATGGTCCACAAATTAATCATTATAATGGCAATCTCAAGAGGACAGTCACCAGGAAAGTCCTCCCCCAATGGAGATTAGGTAACGTGTAAGCTGACATCCCATTTTCCTCAATGTGTGCATGCTTGA
>NW_007736889.1:42391-43497 GCF_000696425.1 Galeopterus variegatus
CAATGGAGATTAGGTAACGTGTAAGCTGACATCCCATTTTCCTCAATGTGTGCATGCTTGAAGCATGCTGAGCCAGAAGGCAGCAGATTCCTTGGGTCAGCTCTTTGCACTACAAAGTAATTTAGAGCCCAGAGCATTGATACATATCATTTAGCACTATTAATTACTTTATAAATAGCTATTGTACTTAATATAAATAATTATTATTAGGTTTTAAAGTACAACAACAAATTTGATGTAGGATTTTCTTTATAATCTGACTCAAGCTGGCTTGCAGACCCAACTCCATAATTTGTACTTCTCTTCTTAAATGTTAGCTTCTTTGCTTGTCAGTAGTATGCTTGTTTCTTTCTCACTGATACTTTGAAAAATCTGTCATATATTTTTTGGTCATCCCATTTCTTTGCTCTGTAATTTTAGAATTATCTAACGTTGGAATTGAAAGGAACCAGGAGATGTCATATTTCACCTGTAGGCAGGACCATGTCTCAAATATGAAAAATCCAGTACATTTGCTTACATGACTATTTGTCCTAGTGTTGTAACCAAGCTCTGGGCAGAGCTGTGGAGCTGAAGCCTGAGTTCGATCTTGTCCATTGCTCATCCTCACTCTCGTTCTGTCCATCTCCTTTGGTCTTCCTCTCTTAGTTATGTCATTTGGAAATCAGGCCTTGTGAGCTGATCACTTTCTCCAGGAACATTTTCATTTTAATGATAATCACTACCATCCTAATGCTTCACGTGCATTATTTCGAATCCTTAGCACAACCCTCTTAGATGATACTATCCCCATTTAACAACAACGTAATTGAGTCTCTTTAGAATTTGAGTAACGTGGTCCAGAGTCATAGACTAACACAAATTAACAAATACCAGGGTTTGAATTTCTCTCTCTGATTCCAAAGTCTATGAAGCTTCCAGCATATCATGCTGATTCTTGTAGAAACCTAAAGCTCTCAAGACTTAGAAGAATAAATTGTCAGAAGCTTAACTGGTTGATAAAAACTTCGATAGAGGATAAGGATATTCCAGGTGAGATATTGCTGTTCACCTACTCCACATATTTAAAAGTCTCACTGACTTTATTTCTATCAAGAAGCATCTTT
>NW_007736889.1:44626-57556 GCF_000696425.1 Galeopterus variegatus
AAGGCAAAGACATCTCAATTTTAAAGTTATTCTTAAAACATGAAATCATTGTTCTTTGAAGCAGCTGTCTGGTCAAAAACTCCTTTGTAGTGTACATTTTTAAACAACCCTTTTTCAAAACCACTAGGAGCTTTGTAAAGATTTCCTTTATCTGGGTTATGGATTATTTTTGGTTTTTTGAATAATTGTTAAAATGATGAAACCTAGTGGAATAAAACAGATGTCTGTTTTTTGTTTTGTTTTTAGGGGGAAGAGGGAAATGTCATTGGGATATTGAGATTTACTTGGTAACTTGACAGTGAAGTCTAAATAAACAATTGTTAGTTAGTGTCTTAGCATTCCGTTCACCATCATTTTTTCTATATAATGCCAGAATATAAGTATCATAGGAATGGGGACCTCATCTCTCTTAATACCTGTCTCACAAATACCTGGCACATAGCTTCTGAATGAATGTTTATTAAGCAAATAAATCAAGAGATGAATACCATAAGAACCATCATACAGAATGACATGTCATGTAATCAGGTACTTAATTCATCCATCCTGCTATCACCTTTTACAGAGACACTTGGCATCCTTTTTCTTTTACAGAGGCAAAGTTTCCCTTCATAGAAACTTTGAGGTTGAAGACGTAACTCAAAATCGCGACTATTTTATCACTCCAATATGAATCTCTCATCCATGATTTTATGTAAATCAACTCTAACATTGTTTATATTTTTACCACCCCTTCAAGTAATAAATTTCATAAATAGAAGATAGTTTATAGTTCAACTCAATGGATGTATAAGTAAAGCATTAAGGGAGCACAGAGAAGAGAATAGTTTATGAAATTAATGCTAACTGGGGAAGACGCAGAGAAGGGAATATTTGAGTCTAGGCTATAAGGATGAGTAGAAGTTTGCCAGGTGGTGAAGTCAGGGTGCATGCAAGGGACTAAAGGGACAAAAGGATGTGCCATGGGTCTTGGCCACAGGACCATCACCACCATCATTGTCATCTATCTGCTGAAATATCACTCTTTCATACAAAACACAGGTTGCCATTGAAGTGCTTGATCTTTTTAAAATTGAGAATATGATTTATTTTCTTTGTAGAGTAATTATATCCACTGTGTTGAAAAACTGTGGATGCATCTAAAATGGCTTCCCCAAAGGAGTCACTGAATAGCCAAGCTTCCTGCAGACCAGGTTTTGACGCTTTTTGCAGCAAGGATACTGATGTGTATAAACAGACTTTGGGCCATAAACAATTTTGTGCATCTGGTTGTGCACAGCTCACCCCATCCTGATCTCACCGAAGGTTAGCAGTGAGGTGCTGCAGAGCCAGAATGGAGGTGGTGGTGATCTCTCCAGGTGGGGCCAGGGGTGTGGCATGCTGAGTCCCAGCACATCTTAGGCAGCCCTATTCACAAAGGCCCAAACTTCCCAATGCATCCTGGATATCATTTTGTAGCCTCAGACAGAAGAGTGGCATGAAGACCTATTTTTCCATGTAATAAAGACTCATGCAAAACTTTCCAAAATGACTTCAAGGAATGGACTTTGATAGCGTTTCATATGATTTTAAATAATAATAATAATATCGAGGTAATAATTTACAAATAATTTGAAAGGCTAATTTTGTGTGGAGTCATTTTATAAATTCACTGATACCATGACCCTGCCAATCCCTTTTCTTCTTTAAAAATTTTCCTCTACCCTCTTCTCTTTAACAGTTTCTTAATATAGATAACCTTACACTGACATCCTCACCTCAGTCCCAAGCTTGAAGAATTTTTGTATAACTCTCTGTAGGTGTTTGGGGGCTAACTTGAATCCACCACTGTCCACGTTATTTCACAACTGTTGTTTTTGGCTTCTTGATCAACACTATGCCTTCTGGGATTGGATAACTCTTCCCCTGTATTGATAGTTCCTCATAAATCTTATTCTTTAGAACTTTTAAAATAAGTTGTCTATTTATATTATTATTATTACTGTTATCATTATTATTTAGTCATTAACTCAAATGAAAGATTACGTGTAGAGTGATTCTCAAACATAGTAAATGTTGAAGGGAAGAGGCCAGGCTTGTACAGGCCAGGAAGCATGTTTTCTCAGCATGTGATAAAGCATGGCATGGATGGGCCAGTGGCCACTTGGTATTTATATATCCGATTTTGGAAAGGCTGAGCTTAAGCAGGCTTCAAACATAGTAAATGTTGAAGGGAAGAGGCCAGGCTTGTACAGGCCAGGAAGCATGTTTTCCCAGCATGTGATAAAGCATGGCATGGATGGGCCAGTGGCCACTTGGTATTTATATATCCGATTTTGGAAAGGCTGAGCTTAAGCAGGCCGTTACCACAACCTCCTCTGACCTAATAAGCGAGACAAAACAGAATAATTGTGGTTCTCTCTGCTTTCTTCACCACTTGCCTTTTATTCCCTTCTGAAGTTGTTCATTGCTTTGGGCTAAATGAAGTTTGGATTGCAACAACTTTTTTTAATGACATTGTAATATTGGCTAATTTGTCTGCTATTGGTTATGCCCAAGTAGACACATGACCTGTGGCTGTTTGGCTTGTCCTCCTATGGGAAAATAACTTAACAAAGCTAATAAGCTATATTAAAATAAAATAAACAAGCTCACATGGCACCCAGCATCACTGCCACATGCAATATGGTTGTCATTTATTATCCCAAGACACCAGCCCCACATCTCCAACTGCCTACTGGGCATTTTCACTCGGAAGGTCTTCTGCTGCTTGCTCTTTAACCCATGTGAAACCAAAACCATCGCCTTCCCTTGAAAGCCGTCCCTCACTGTTGGAGTTTTAGGGAGCCAATTAATCACATCCTTTTCTTCCCTTCTCTTGTTAATATTGTTGCTGTCGCTGTTTTTAGAAGCAGTACACAGGAAACAGATAAGGCATGAAACAGATGGATCTAGATTCGTGGCCAAATGTCTTGCTATTACTTCAGCTCCCAATAATCACAACCACAGCTGAGCAACCACATGCCTCTACCAGAGGCAGAGCTCACCAGAACATCTTGGAATAGAAGAGAAATGCCTGTGTCCTGCAGGCATATGCTTGCTCAATTTCTCCTTTATAACTCACCAGTCAAATCAGTCAGTCCTCCTCCTCTGAAGGGAGGGGGACAGTGAAGACTGAGAAGAAGGGGCCAGGAGGTGAAGTCCTTTCAAGATTGATTTCCCACTAACTAATAATCATTCTCAACTTTTCTATTTTTATTTAGATACATTCTTAGTTTTTTATTATGTGACATTAGATTGTTATAGCATTTGGGTTTGAAAAAATATTTAGATATTAAACATCCTGTATTGCGAGAGTTTTCACCATTTAAATTGTAATCTACTTTCTTTATGAACTTTTTCATCATCAGTAAAACCCCCACAGTTACAACCAAAATTTATACTTTCAGCTCTTTAGTCGTTACTGTGATTAATGCTGACACGGACTTGGCACCAGGGCCATTGGCAGCCAGAGAAGGTCAGGATTAGTGGTGACTCAGTTGACTCTGCAGCTGCACTTACAGTAAATGTGTTTTGCAATGCTCTTATATTTAAAAACATTTTTATACAAATTTTTATTTTATTTTAAATTTTTATCTATTAGTTTATTATTATTTTTTATTATTATTGTTTTGCTCTTCACCATGTCACAAAAATGAAATGGCATAGGTCGAAAATTGAGTCAACTCAGATCAGAGAAACTTGTCCCTTTGGCAAATGAATCATGATACTTTGAGTTAAAAGGCAACAGCCTCTGGTTTAAAATTGTGGCACTGATCTTTGAGGATGATATTAAAAGACAAGGAAAAATATTTTAAGGAAATGGAGAGTGCTAAGCTAACTCAGTTATTGGTGATCACTTCAGTCTTTCATTCATTCATTGGAAATTATTTACTGAGCCCCGACACCTGTGCTTAGATTCTATGAACAAGAGAAGTATGTTCCCTACTCTCTTGGAATTTACAGTTTAGAGAGGTAGACTGATAACAAACAATAATTACTTAATTACAATTGTTAATTACAACTTCTGTGAGAATTTATAATAGAGTGACCTGTCCATTTGGGGAATTCAGGGATGGTCAGAACTAACACTCAAAGAATGTATAGATACAGACTAAGAAGATGGAGAAAGGAAGATTGTTCCAGGCAGAGTGAACACTATATGCCAAGACCCTGAGGTAGGAAAAAGCTTTGTGTGTCATGCAACTGATAGCTGGAGCCTGATGAGCAAGAGTCAGGGACCAGGTCATTTATGACCCTATAGGCCATGTTAAGGGTGTTTTGTTGGTCTTTGTCCTAATGAAGTGGGGGACAATTGAAGGGGAGCAGTGTGGTTAAGTTTGGCTGCAGAATAGAGAGGAGGAGTGGAGCAAGTGCAGGCATCAGGAGGTTTTTGTTGTGATCTAGATGAGAGGTGATGGTGTCTTGGACTAGAAAAATGGAATAGAGGAGCTACTGGGGGCTATTAGGGAGCTGCATTGAAGAATTGGCTGACTGGAAATGGTGTAAGGAAGAAAGAGATGTCAAGAATGACAGGCTTGTAGCACAAGCATCTAGTTGGAAGAAGTGCCATTTACTAATATGAGAGACCTTTGGAGTAGGAGAGGATTTGAAAATAAATCAAGATTTTGAAATTGGATATATCAAGAAGGAGAAATAGAGGAGAAATGTGACATTTTTGAGTGGTCAGCTTCTATATGGTATTGGGTTCAAGTAGTCTTGTTAGTAACCCTCATAGAAAATTCTCCTAGGAAAAACTCTACTTGGTGGTGATGGCTGGATCTTTCAGAATTTCATTAAATTCAGTTTTGTAATATATTTTTTAGGAGTTTCACATCTTTATTCTTGGGTGATATTGGTTTATAGCGAAGTATGAAAAAGTGTGGCTCTTTTAACGCTAGCCCCATGAGAATTTCAAGGAAAAGAAGATGATGTTAGGGTGGACTAAGCTTGGGAAATCCTGCACAGCATGTTCATCTCTTAGAGATTTACATTATAAATTTGCCTATTAATATTCCTAAGAGGTCTTGTATAAAAGAACTTTCTCTTAAAATTTGGATAAAAAGACCTAAAAACTCTCTGAGACCAGAGCTATTTTGCAGAAAAATTAAAGTTTTTTTCCAATTTATTCTGTAGCTATTGGTCAGTTGGGATTTAAAGGGTTTGATTTTGTATTTCCTAGAATATATGGTCATACTTAATACTTACAAATTTACTATTGTAAAAGGACTTAGCACCTCTTAAGAAAATTTAGTCTTCTGTCTGTTAAATCATGTGTCTCATTTCTAATTTTATTTTCTCATCTTTTATATTACAGGATTCTGTTTCATTGTCTGATTCATCAAAGAGCATGCTTTTAAATTTAACAATGATATATTTGATTTCCCCTAATTAATTCCTGACATAATATCCTGTATTTAAATTTGCTTAGTTTTATAATTTTCCAACTCGTTAAATCCAATGCTATGTATTTTTGTGTTTTTTTTTTTAAAATAAGGCATATATGACTGTGATTTTGTTTCTGAGTAGAGTTTTGGATGCATGTCCCAAGTTTCAATTCTGTATGTAATTTTGTTTGTTTAGTAAATAGTGTGTAATTATAGTTTTGAGTTGCTATTTGACATTTTTTGGGGGGGGGGAGTTTTACTTTATTTGAAGTGGTTTGGTGGTTCTTTTCTATTTTTTATCATAATTTCTATACCTTGATAAACTGTTTTGGAATATGCCTAAGGGAAATAGAGAAACATGATTACATAGTACAAATATAATGGATTTATGATTGTCTCAAGCCTTATTGTTGATACTCAATGGATACTGGTTAATGAAACACACAACTCAGGTATGGGATCATTTGAGGTCTATTTTAAGTCTTTGATATAATTACCAGTGGCTCTGATAATGACATTGGAAAAATTATATCATTATAAATATGCAGATAATGCAAAACTGGAAGAATTGTGAATATATTATTTGCCAGAATCAGGTTTCAGACATCTGAGCAAACTAAAATAATTCTTTAAAAAGACAATATACATGCAGTACAAAAGAGGCCTGGTTTTTCACATGTAAAGGACCTAACGGAAGTGGTAATAATGGGCATTGTGTTAAACAAAATCTTCACACATATAACCTTAGTTTTCATCATAGTAAGCTAGACATTGTTATTATCCCCATTTTATAGGTGAGTAAACTGAGATTCAGGGAAGTTGCCTTACCCAGTGTCATGTAATTTAATATAATAAATGGCACAGACTGGATTTCAACAGGTGTTCACGGTCTTTACTATATTCTACTCTACTATATTCTACTACATGTACTTTGCTCACATTGATAAAACTTCAGAAAGCAGGCAAAAATGTCACCAAATTCTTTTCTTGCATCTGAATAATATTGCATGTGGAGATTTGTGATCAGTTGCTGGCATCTCCTTTTCAGAAAATCCTTTTGAAATAGAGCCAAATGCATGGGAGGTCAAGAAGGATGCTGTGTTACCCAGAAACTTCATATGAGAAACATTTGAAAATATTGGCTGAAGGGTTGGCTTGGAGACTGGATGCATGTGGAGATTTGTGATCAGTTGCTGGCATCTCCTTTTCAGAAAATCCTTTTGAAATAGAGCCAAATGCATGGGAGGTCAAGAAGGATGCTGTGTTACCCAGAAACTTCATATGAGAAACATTTGAAAATATTGGCTGAAGGGTTGGCTTGGAGACTGGAAGACTTGGGACACATGCCCATGCCCACGCACACACACACACATGCACGCGCACACACACGCACACACATCTTCCTTACATGCAACTGTAATGTTTATGAAAATATTTGTGGGTCATGACTTTGCAAATTAAACCTATTTTAAATTCACTAGACTAGTTTGCTAAAGAAATTATGTAATATATCTCTTGTGAACATTCAAGACAAAAAAAACCCTAATAAATATAGCATATGAATAAAAGGTTCAATTTTACTGGCAGCCAAGAATTGTAAATTAAACAGCCAGCAAGACATCACTACTGAGCATTCAGATTAGGAGAAATGAGAAAGAATGGTCACATGGTTATGATAGGTGGTAGTGAGGTCACTGTCCTTCTCATGTTTTATGTGTGGCAGACTCTATGCACAGCCTCCCTGGAGGCCAGTTTGGTGAACTGTATTAAATGCCTTGATTATGCACAAACCTTGCGGTCCAGCAATTTCACTCCTAACAATTTATTTTTATCAAATGATTCAATAATTGTGCAAAGGAATTTATTTGAAGATTACTTTGAAACATTGTTCATAATTGCCAGTGCTTAATATCTGGTCTCAGATGTTTGAAGAGCTGTCACAGGTAATGGAAATAAACTTCACATTTTTAACACCCAAAGGCATTCTTTTGACATGTGAATGAAAGTTACACATATTGTCAAAACATAGTCTTATCATGTGGTCCTGTTTGCTTCAGTGTAACACTTAAAAGCCTTTTACCTAAGGAATAAAAATTTCTCATACTTCTTTTTTAGCTTTAAAGTGACTTTTATTTTTTCAAACTGTAAAACACATAGTTCAGCTTGGTTTCATAGTGGAATTATTCAGAAGCTCATATCTGCATGATTGCAGCTGAAATAGACTAAACAAAAAAATGCAGTCCATACAAATTGCTGTGGGTTATCTATACAGCTACAGCATGTGGTGAGAATCTGGAAGCTTCATCGACAGAATTTATGAGACTTCCAGTAAATCAGCTCAGTTCAGTGTTTTAGACCTGTATCCAGCTCTCCTTGGATGTCTAGACACAGCCTAAGATGAGGCTTCAAAAATGGGTAAAAATGAAGCAGCCAAAGCCACCAGAAGCCTTTGACCCTCTTCTAATGTTTCAACCAGATAATTATTTTCCCTCTCAAGAATTTGGCTATCCTTTAAGAGGAAAAAAAATAATAATAATAAGATTTTCCATGTGAAGAGCCCCTGAAAGAAAATACTCTGGAGAAAGGTTAGTGAGAATGGGCCAAAGCTGAATTCTTCAGATCTGCTCAGAGAATGTGGAAAGCCTGCGCCCTCTTTACTTTTCATGCTGTCCAGATGGCTAAGAGCTCCTGTGGCATTTGTCCAGCTTCGCCTTCCCCATACCTTTACGTCTCACAGAAACTCATGCTGTGCAGTGGAAATACTTTCAAAAGGAGACCTAAGTGGTAGCTAAAAGCCATGGTAGAGAGGTAATCAGGTAATTAAAAACTGATGAATTTCTGATTCCATCACGACTATCTAGCACCCTTTCTGCACTATAGTAAAGATATAACCCTTCAAATTTTCCAACAATAAACTTTCATACTTGGTGAACATATTTCTTTTAAGTATGTCCCACTATTAATTAAAATTACTCATTCTGCTTGTTGTGGTTCGTCCCTTCAAACTTTCATATCTTAGGTTTTCTGCAGAAAGTTAAGGATCTGGTCAAACATGAAAAAGTTGGTTTCAAAAATAAGCACTGTCCAAGTTCTCTCTATTGTGCTTTCATTCATTTTTCCATTTAGTCATTCACTCATTCATTAATTTATTCAACTAGTATTTGTTTTATGGAGGCCATTTGCCAAGGACTGTGGTAGGCCCAGGTTGTGCTATTTATTAGTTATACGGTCTTGGGAAAGTCCCCTAATTTCTCTGAATCTGTTTCCTCACCTGTGCAACAGCAGGGTGGCTATGAAGATGAAATGGGATGGTTTCTCTTTTAACATAGGAAAAATTAGGAGTTTCCTCTTTTACTCTTCTCCATCCATTGTTGTACCCTAAAAGTCATATCCAGCAGAGATGGAAAGTTTCAAAAACACTAGGAGGTAGAGATGTCAGTCAACTATTTGCAAGACTCATAGAGTGAACTACATTGAAAATCTGTCAGTGACCAGTACGTGCTTTACCCTGATTAACAAAATGGGGCCAAACAAGAAGACAACCAAAAGAATCTTCTACATTTCTTCACTGCGTCAACATGAGAAATGTGAATACTGTGCTAGTGAGAAATCCAGACAGCCAGCTCGCTACTGTGAGGCCAATGCAAAAAATGAATTTAAGTAAGAATTTACTAATGGGAAATCCAGCTAGAAAATGCCTGATGATGAATATTTATTCAAGATGAACATATAGAGTTTCATCTAAATAATTGCTTGAATGTAACAACATTGAATATAAAAGTAACAAAAGGAAATTCTCAAAAGAGATGTGAAAACAATAATTGAGAAATAATCTAAGTTAATATTTCTAGGTAGATTAGAAAAATGTCATGAGATGAAATGGCGGAAAATAAAAGCTTCTAAATTCCTCAAGAAGTCAGAAGTTATTATTTTATTTCCGAATTTCATATACACAAACATAAATTCAAGAATGATTTGAAAAATTTCAAGATAATCAATTTACCTGTGGAAGCCAAAAACGCAGTTCTTTTCTCAACATAAAAAAAGGAAATAGCAAAGAACATTGAAAAAAAAAGCAAAGCATATCTCAAACTGACAAAACTAGGACCAAGCATACAGCTATGGCAAGAAATAAGCATGACTGTAACTTTCCTAATCATAGCTGATGATTTTTAGATTTGGAAGAAAAATAGAACCCAGCTATACTGTTGGGATTTATAACAGATAGGTATTTTTTAAAAGTAAAAAAAAATGGATAAAAGTTTTTAAAAAGTAAAAACAGAAACAAAAATATATGAGGCAAATACAAACAAAAAGTGAGAAGCCATTGGAATAATATACAAAAACATATTGTATTATATTCCATACAACATGTAATGAAATCAGGATGAAGAACGTTATCTCTATAACATCTGAATGCTCAACCTCCTTAGTGAGCAAAAATATTGAAGCATTGATGGAGAATCACTATTAAGTTATAAAAGGAGCAAAAGTACTTTTAAAATGATATTTTATATTTAGGGGTATGAGATTTGTTATTCAATAAATATTAATTGAATATGTGCTAGTGCTAGTCACTTTTTCAGACCTTGGTATATATGCAATCAAATCATCTCATCCAAATATAGCTTTCTGTTTACCGAGGTCTTGTTTCATGCTGTTCAATAAGATTTTATATTTTTTTTAATTTAAAAAAAATTGTTTCTGTGTATTTTATAGGCTTTGCTCCTAATGTGAATATAATATTTTCTCATTTATATATCTAAGTTACTGGTACTATTGAGAAAAGCCATTGATTTTCGTATATTTGTCTTGCAGTTAATGTTAGCCTTTAAACAAAGTATCTTATTCATTCTATTAGTGTTTTCTCAAACACTTGTATTTTCCAATTCTTCCTAGTTTTGATAATTTATACTTTTTAGGATATTACTTTTTTGCCATAAGGTTGCATTATAATATCTAATTTTTTTTAAACTCTTCTATATTTATGCTTGTGTATTCCATCCTTTCTCATTTGTGATCTTGTGTACTTTTGTTTTCTCCTATTTTTCCCCTTAATTAGGATTGTAAATGTATTATCTATTGGCAAAAGGAAAATACTTGCGGTTGTCCTTATCCTTTATGTTATTTTTATATTTCCTGTTTCATTAATTTTGGCTATAATCTATGTTAATTCTCTCTTTTTGCTTTATTTTGGTTTTTTAAAATCACAGTTTCTCTAGACTCTAGATGAATATTGACTTTTTCCCTTTCTTTTGTAAATGGTAAACATATTTAAGATGATATATTTTCCTACAGCCTTTTCTCTGCTCCATTGGTTGGATGTGGACTGTATACACACACACACACACATATTATGCATTTTAAATTTATTTATTTATTATTATTTTTTTACATTCTAAGATGTGGAGTGGTTGGGGGGAGAAGGAAAGGAGAGAGGGGACGGGGGTAGGGTGAGTGGAAGAGGAAGGGGGAGCATGGTCAAGGCCCGTGGCACCCCCTCATTACAGCAGGGGAGCTCAGGGGGCTTCTGGCAGCAGCTGGGTCATGGCTTGGCTGGATGTGGACTTCAGTGGGGCGTGGCTGAGGCCCTTGGCCTCCCTGCAACCCAGGAGCCTGGGGCGCTTTCAGCGGCGGCCTGGTGGTCGTCCCTGGGCTGGATGTGGATGTCGGGGGGCATGGCTGAGGCTCTTGTCCTCCCACCACTCTGGCTCGGGGGCTTGGGGCACTTCCCGTGATGGCTTGGTGATCACTGCTCAGCCGGATGCAGATATCAGGGGGTGGGGTATGACTGAGGCCATTGGCTCCCCACCACCCTGGCTCAGGAGCCTGGGGTGCTTCCAGTGGCAGTCTGGTGGTCATCACTGGGCTGGATGTAGGTGTCAGGGGCCCGCAGAGTGAAGCCATTGGCCCTTCCCCCACCCCAGCTTGGGAGCCTGAGGGGCTTCTGGTTCTTCTAGGTTTTATAGGTGTTCTTTGGTGGTGTATCAGAACTGGTTAGTATCAGAACTTTGTCTGGTGGTGTACTGGTTAGTATCAGAACTTTGTCTCTGATCTGTGGGTGTTTTGTTCTTTTCTTCAGTTCTGGGTTTGTTTATTCACTATTTCCACCACTTAAACTCTGCATTGGAACTAATTTGTTGTCTTTTGCTTACTTCTAAAATGGGGAATTTCCTGTGGGAACCAGCATTTGAGCCCTGTGGTTCAGCTAAATTGCTGCTTTGCTGCTGATTCCCTGGGGAAGGCTTTTTGTGCAGCTCAGGTTTTAATTGTTGACCTTGTAAGCACTTCCGGGTCTTGTGAAGTCTGGTACACCTGGGTTGTGTGGAAACCCCTGTCTGGACTTGAGTCTTTTCAGCAAACTGTACCACCTGCAGATCTGTATTCCTGACCAGTCTCCACTGAGTGATCCTGTGCTGATTGGAGGGCAGATCAGCTGTCCATGCTGTGCCTCAATGTTCACCCTATGGGCCTGTTTCCCCCACCACCTACACTCCAAACACTTCCTGTGGGATGGGCCATGTGCTGGATCCTTGTGGGGACTTACCAGCCTTGAGTGGCTTTTTTTTCAGTTGTCTGTGGCCTCTTGCTCTTGTGCGGGTCCACAGGAATCCTGTTAGTGGTCTTGCTGATCTGGGGGACACCAAGGCCAACTTCTCTCCTGAAGTCTCCAAGCAACTTCATACAAAGGGCACAGCGCAGTTTTTGCTAGCTCCTGCTCCGTGTGCTCACCAGCCTTGAAATGGCTGTGGCTCAAGATGGTCAGAGCAGTCCCTTCTTTCTCTCACCGTAGTTTCTCCCACCTACATGAACTCTGTAGTCTCTCTTCCTCTTCCCCTGAGCTCTAGCAGCCCCAGCTTAGCAGTTCATTGCTTTTTCATAGTTGTAAATTGGTTGATCATGGGAAAAGGTGATGCTGGGTACTGTCTATTCTATCTTGATCACAAGTCTGTTTATATTTTTTATTGCTTTCTAAATAATTTGTACTTTTGGCTTCTTCTGTGATACAAGGGCTATCTAGGAGTATGTTTCTCAGGGTATTTTTTTTAACCTTTTTAAAAATTTTTATTTTATTTTTATTATTATTATTTTGGTTTGTGATCAAAGAATGTGATTTAGACAATCTCTCCTTTTAAATGTTTGCTAAGGTTGGTATAGTATTTATGTGTAGATTCAAGTTTATGATTTTTGTAAATTTTTGTGAATATTGAAAAGATCTTTATCTTCTATTCAAGAGATAAAGGATTCTATCTATGAAAAAGACTAGTTTTTTTTTTTCTCCTTAATTTTATTTTGTCAATATACAATGAGGTTGATTATTGTGGCCCATTACTGAAACCCCCCTCCCTCCTCACTCTCCACCCTCCCACCCAACAATGTCCTTTCTGTTTGCTTGTCGTATCAACTTCAAGGAGTTGTATTGTTAGTCTTCCCCCCCCCCGATTTCTTTGTGTGTGCGTGTGAATTATTTATTTATTTTTAGCTCCCACCAATAAGTGAGAACATGTGGTATTTCTCTTTCTCT
>NW_007736889.1:58556-59254 GCF_000696425.1 Galeopterus variegatus
TCTGTCCAGTATTGACAGTGGGGTGTTCAGGTCCCCTGCTATTATGGTATTAGTGTCTGTTACCTTCTTTATGTCTAATAGAGTTTGTTTTATAAATATGACTGCTCCAACATTGGGTGTGTACATATTTATGATTGTTCTGTCTTCTTGATGGATCAGTCCTTTTATCATTATGTAGTGTCCCTCATTGTCTCTTTTTATGGTTTTTAGTTTAAAGTCTGCTTTGTCAGATATAAGAATAGTTACTCAGTAGTGTCCCTCATTGTCTCTTTTTATGGTTTTTAGTTTAAAGTCTGCTTTGTCAGATATAAGAATAGTTACTCAAGCTCATTTTTCTTTTCTGTTTGCATGGTAAATCTTTTTCTATCCTCTTAGTCTATGTGTGTCTTTATGGGTGAGGTGGGTCTCTTGAAGGCAGCATATAGTTGGGTCCTCCTTTTTAATCCAGTCAGCCAGTCTATGTCATTTGATTGGGGAATTTAAGCCTTTTACATTAAGAGTTGTTATTGAAAAGTGTTGATTTATTCCTAGCATCTTATTGATTGTTGTTTGGTTGTCTTAGATGTCTTTTGTTCCTTGATTTCTTATTTACTGTTTGTTTTCTGTGTTTGTTGGTTCCTTAGCATGTAGATAGCCTTTTTTGTTTGTTTGTTTTCTCTTCATGTATGACATTTTTATTATACTAGTGGGTTTAGATT
>NW_007736890.1:0-789 GCF_000696425.1 Galeopterus variegatus
ATGCAGAAGCAGATATCAGAATACAGCTATCTTCTAAGAAGTCAAAAATTAAAGAGATTTGCAAATTAAAAAAAAAAAGCAAGTCACTCATGATTAAATCTTAAATTTTTGTCTTACAAAAATTATTTTTCACAAAAATGGTATTTGTTAGCATGCAACAAGTTTGTTATTTTTAAATAAATTAACAAAAATATTTAAAAAAGGAATACGATATATGTCAACAGATATAGCCCACGTAAGTAAAAGCCCTTTAGGGTCTTCCATAAATTTAAGAATATTGGTCTTGAGACCAAAAAGTTGAAGAACGTTTCATCTAGATTTTTAACTTTAGAAAAAGAGAAAGAATATAACAATTTCATCTAAATACATCAGTTTTCAAGATCATAAAAGGTACCAGTAAAATTGCTTTTCAAATGAAATGTTTAAAAAAATAAAAACAATTTAAACATCAAAATTCACGTAAAATATTTTTCAGATTAATAATCTTCAGTATAAAGAAAAGTCAAGTAAGGTAAATAAAAACTTAAGACCAAAAAAAGATTGGTTGGGAAAAATACTACAAAATTTTAAGAGATGATGTCTTTTGATGGGACAATAAAGGATTTCCTCCTCTTCTGTAATGTTCTGCATTTTCTTAACTAAGCCTTTATTACTTATAAAGTAAAAACGTTTTTAGGCATTAAATTGAGGTACAAAATAAACTGAGTTTAAATAGCTATTATATGAGCCAGGCTAGATCAAATCTTTTAGGACAATGTATAGCTTACAGCCAAACACCTCCATCCCTTA
>NW_007736890.1:1882-3589 GCF_000696425.1 Galeopterus variegatus
TTTTTTTTGATTCATGCTTACCTACTATACTCTTTTCTGGAGCTGGTGGCACAATATAACCGACATGTAAATACTTGCTTGCTAATTTGCTGTGCAAACCAAGAAAGTCACTGAATCTTCTTTTAACTGAAAATTCACTCTTACTGAACATGGAAAGAGAAGTCTACGAGTGAAAAAGAGGTACTTCAAATTTTGATAGTAAGCAATTATTTAGATGTGAATGTTATACATAACATTGTGAACATACACACACACACACACACACAGGTCTACTTTGCAAAAGAATGCAGAGTATCTAACTAATAATGTGGCATATAGATTTCTAACAACAAAAAACCCCAAAAACCCAAATTAAAGATTTTTTTTGTAGAAACTTAAGAGGACAGAAAATACTTGCTTTATTCTATCCTTGACTCATCTCATCTACTCTACTATATTTATGCTAATGTTCTTAAATCATTAACTCTGGCCCAGATCTCCTTCTGAGCTTCAGTCCAATATACTCAAATGCTCAAGAGACACCATCAGTTAAATCTAACACCTTAAACTCAACGTATTTTCCCCTGCTGGAACATAAGTTCCATAAGAGAAGGGCGCTTGTCTGCATTGTTTACTTCTATAATCCAAGGATTGCAATAGAGCCTGACACCACAGCAGCTGCTTAATATTTGTTCAAAGAATTAACAAATCTCACCCCCATCCTGTGTTCCTCCCTGTGTTGCCTTTCTCCATGAATCCTTCCCATAACTACAAAGTTCCTTTAGTCAGTAACTTAGGCATTCCTCTCCTTCCTCATCCCTTATATCCAAGTCCTATTGATTTTACCTCCTAACTCAAGAAGCCATTTATCTTACCCACCTCCAGAACCATTTCCTTAGTATACAGTATTACTTCTCACAGCTAGGATTGCTGCAACAGACTCTCTCTTTTAAGATTTGAAGACCTACAATCCGTTAATAATTGCAGTAGACTCTTAACTGGAAATCCCTGACCTCCACTTTGACCCTACCAATTCATATTGAGGCTAGAGATCTTTCTAAAACAAAAATCCAATTGTGCCACATTCTGGTTTGAACCTCTTTAATGACTCTCCATAATACTTATGAAGCCAAACTACTTAACGTGTCTGTTTATAATACACAGAAGCTTATTGCCAAATAATTCAATCATGTACCACTACCTACAAATCCTAGAAAGTACAACGCTTTCTTGACTTCTGGCTTTTATACAAGCAAGTCTCTTTGCCTGGAACAAACATTCTTCTCCTCCCCCTGTCCCTCCACAAATTCACTTCCCTCACCTTTGTCTTAGCTTAGACACAACTTTCCCAAGGCCTTTCCCGACCCCTCAGGTCTAAATTAGGTCCCTTCCTGCATACTCTCACAGAACACTTTACTTTACCTATCAAAACACTCACAACTCATTGTAACTACTTCTTGGCAATCTTCACAGATGGTAAACTTTATAAAGACAGGGATTACTTTCACCTCAATCATCATCGTAACCTCATACTTCCCATAATGAGGGTTTAATATTTTTTTAAAGGAGCAAAGGCTCACCTTTGTTGTTACTCTATATGCCATGTAAGCATTCATGCCATCACCTATAAGGAAAGTCAAACAACTATTAAAAATTACATGCTTAAAAATAAAAAATACCATTTTAATACTGTACTAATGCATTTAGTGAAGAAAAACAGCACATAAT
>NW_007736890.1:4969-5816 GCF_000696425.1 Galeopterus variegatus
AGCGCCGCCGCACTTCCCAAGCGGCGCACTGTAGCAGTGCGCCACCGGGCCGGCCCCTACATGTTCTTCTTGAAGCCATGAAAGCACTATATATAGGAAAAATGATAACCCTATGAGACTACAGAGAAGCCCTTCTCAATGCCATTATAAATAAGCAATCCAAATAGCAGTTCTACTATTTGTTATTCTCAAAAAGAAAGCTCAAAAATTATTAAAACTTGCAAAATTTTCAAGGTAATATTAAGAGTCTAAGACTATCTAAAAGAAAAGCGAGTTTTTTGGGCCGGCCCGTGGCTCACTTGGGAGAGTGTGGTGGTGACAACACCAAGTCAAGGGTTAAGATCCCCTTACCGGTCATCTTAAAAAATAATAATAACAATAAAGATAAATAAAATAAAATAAATAAACAAAAGAAAAGTGAGGTTTTTTAAACCATAATCTTTCTTTTCAAGGTTGCCTTCTTGAACACATCTTTTTAAAAGTAAACCTTTCTTGAATCATAACATATATACAGAAAAGTGTATGAATCACACACAATAAATACAGTTCAATGAACCTGCACAGAGAACACATTTTTGTAACCAAAACCTACATCAGAAACAAACACGATCATTACAGCCCAGAAGGCCCTCTCTGATTCTCCTCCAGTCACAACCCATCTTTCACCTCTCCAACACAACCACTATACTGACTTCTAACACTGTAAATTAGTTTTACTTGCTTTTAAAATTCATATAATGGAATCATATAATGAGTTCTCTTTTATGTCTTGATTTTTTCTCTTAATGTTTGTGAGATATTCATGTTTTTGTGTGTGGTTGTTATTTAATCATTGCCATTTTTTTTT
>NW_007736890.1:6828-15661 GCF_000696425.1 Galeopterus variegatus
ATGTGGGATCCGAACCCTCGGCGGGAGCGCCGCCGCGCTCCCAAGCGGCACACTGCAGCAGTGTGCCACCGGGCCGGCCCTAATCATTGTCATTTTAATGGTCTATTTCTACACAAATGACTTTTAAATATATAATTTTACCATTTAAAATAACCTCAATACCATGATTTTTTCTTTCCCAAATTCACCTTATTAAAAATTACTGCCAAATCATCAGAATGTATCTTTAACTGATACATATCCCTTCCCTTTAAAAATAAAGGTAGATATCAATCTTTAAGTATCAACAGTATATATTACATGCTTTTATCAAATAAAATTACTCAAAATACCACTTCATTATGATAAACAGTTTTCAAAGCACTTTCACATATCATCTTATCTGACCAACATAGGAATCCTGAAAGGCACACATTACCATCATAAGATCACAAATGATAAGCTCCTTGACTTAAGAAGGTAAGTGATATGCCCAGGTCACTGGGTTAAGAGTGGTAAAAATAGAATTAGAAACCAGATCCCTTAACTTCTTTAGGCCAATGTTCTTTTTCCAAAATGTCTGAAAAGCTTTGGATAGGAATGAAAACAGGAAAGTGATGTTGGGTGGAGAACAAAAGAGGTATTATTTACATATTAATTTAGACTACAAACATTTTCCCATACCTCCTCCCTGGATCTATCAAAGATCACAGGAGCAGACATACTCTTTGATTCAATTCTAGGAGCAATGAGTGCAGTTGGGGTGACAGGTGTGACTGCAGGAGAAGGTTCCGAGGAGCGGATAGGTTCCCTTTCTGGGCTGTCCAAAGAAACTTCTTCTGTGGCTTCTAGACACAAGTTAAACATGTTAGTTAAGGACACTGGCAGAAAATTCCCAATATTCTACACAGCAGTTAATAAATTATGAACAGAAATTTTAAACTACCCACAAATCAATATCAAAATGTTATTTTAAAATAATCATTACAAAAGAATTTTATGAATCCTTCCTTGTAGAGAGCACTAACATTAATAAAGCAAATGTATTTCACAGGGCCTAGCCTCCAAAGCCCTGTAGTTTCAGGTTTAGCCTAACTTTTAAAAATTACACATAGAAATGTTAAGCTTGCAAAAGACAGGAAACTTTCCATAGGCTAAAGTCCCTGTTGTAGATAAAGAATTGTAACACATCAAAATTGCTGGCTCAAGGACAGATGTCCTTGGTTAACCTACTAATTGATATGTTAAGAAAGTTACTTGATTATTATGTAAACATACTAAGGAAATTGCTGTAAGGAAAGACAGTGTTTGCTAAGAAAAAGCTTTTGTTGGTGGATTGACTTAACTTTTTACAAATTAATGAGTGTTGCCATGACAATTATCTTACTGTTCTTTTTGTAATCACCTATGTCCCTTTTCTGTAACCTCCTGCCCTGGAAAATAAATACTGGGACAAGACCCCAGTCCAGTGTTATTTTTCCAAGGAGGAATGCCTCTCTCTTGAGGGTTCTTGGAAAATTAACCCCTTTGGGGCTTCTCACTGCTCAGAAAAAATGGGCTTTGAGTTATCCTTTGCGTCTCTGTCACCCAGGGAGAGAGAGGTGACACTTTCTAGTCGTTTATCATATATTTAAAACTGACAGTAACTTTGTTGGTTGTAAGAAGAATCCTATGATGTCAGATTAATTATCTATACTAGTGGTAGGGTTAGGATATAGGAGAAAAGCAAAGATGTGAATAATTCCACATTCATGTTTGGATTTGTAATGTATCTTATACTTGTGATAACTTACTTTCCAAATATTTTATTCAGGCTGACATTATGATTATTTTATATATATGAACACAAATTTTATGGCAGAAGGCTTCCCAGAACTATCCCAACTAGGATTAAAAATTTGTTATGGAAAAGCCACAAAATTAGTAAAGTATTTAATTGCCAAAGATTACTGGATATTAGCTGAATACACAAATATGACACAAAGCAAATAGGTGTTTAGGTTTTAACTTTATCACTAATACTTTGCACAGAATTTCAGTTTTGCTTCAGAGAATCTTTTCTACCTAACAGAATATGTACTACGCTTGGCCATTATTAAAAAATAAAGATACGACAATTACCTGCAAAAATATCTTCTCTGTCATCATCTAGCACAACTTCTGTGGGTTTTGGGCCATTGGAATTTGAACTAATATCTTCTGCAGGAAGGCTGGCTGGTTCTGGAGATGATGGACTTGACTGTTAAAAAGAACAATAGGTAATGGATTGGCATGGTTATCTGCTGTAATGTCTCTGTACACGACAGAAATAGAACATTCTCTTGATAGAGGAGAGGAAAGAACAAGAACAGCTATTTATATTACCTCCTCTGAGGGTAAGAATGAACCAAAACACACTTTTACTCATATTCTCCTTTCTTAAGAAAAAGTTACTTAAAATTTAATGGGCTGGCTGGTTAACTCAGTTGGTTAGAGCGCGGTGTTATAACACCAAGGTCAAGGGTTTGGATCCTTGTACTGGTCAGCCACAAAATAAATAAATCATAAAATAAAAACAAACTTAAAAAAAAAAAAGATTTAAAAAGAAAACATTTTCTAGTCATCTCTTTAGAGATACTAATTTGTCATGCTGAGTTACAATTAACAAAAACCAAATTTAATGCTTTATGCAGTCATATACGATAGAATCAAAATCAGATCAAATCCCTTGATTTTTAAGAGTCCATGCTTTTGTTTGTGTTATTGCCATGTTTGTTTTTATGGTGTGCAGATGTATCCAAACACCAAAATTCCAAACATCAAAATTCCACACAACTCAACAGATCTTGAAAACATACTGCATGTGCAAAAAGTTCAAAGCACTGCTTTACTGCAAGAGGAAGGCTTAATACTAGTTGATTAAGACTACAATTATTCTAAAATTTCTATAGTTTCAAACTAAAAATATTCCCTCTCCAAAAACATTTACATTTCAACTAGGCTAAGGACTATTTTTATACTTTTTAAAGTATAATGACCAATATAATGGAGGCTGTGCAGCTCATAGCTTTATTGTAGTTTTCTTATAATAGTTAAAACCAGTTGTCTATTTTTAAAAACTTTTTATTGAATAACCCAAAAAGAAAATTGTATATATCAAAAGTTATAGCTGAATATTTTCAAAAACCCAAACTTAGCTGTGCAACCAGCACCCAGATCAAGAAGAATATTACCATCAAGTCCAGAAACTCCATTCATGCTCCCTCCCATTCTGTACTATGCAGGTTTCTACCAGCGTGGATTAGTTTTTCCTTCTTTTGCTCTTCATAAAATGCAATTGTACAAAGTATATTTTATTTGTGTTTGGTTTTTGTTCTTAATGTTTATATAACATTCTTCTATATTGTTCTGTGTAGTAAATCACTCATTCTCATTGCTATATAATATTCCATTGTGTGAATACCAGCATTGATCCACTCTACTGTTGATGGGCATTTGGGTGGTTACCAGTTTAACTATTACCAATAGTCCTACTACGAACTTTCTAGTGTATATTTTTTAGTGAACATGAAAAAACTTGTTTGGTATATACCTAGGAGTGGAATAGCTGAATTACAGGGTAGATGAATGTTCAGCTTTAGAAGATATCACTAAACAATCTTCTAAACTGATTGTGTAATTTTTACTCCCACCTGTGGTGCATAATTCATTGTTCCACATCCTTATCAGTACGTTGACATACTCCATCTTTTTCATTTTAGCTACTTGGGAGGGTGCAGAGTATATACTGTTGTGGTTTGAACATGCATTTCCCTGATGAGTAATGATGCTGAGCAATTTTTCATATGTTTAATGGCTATTTGTTTCTTGGTTTTGGGGGTTTTTTTGTTTGTTTCTTTGTTTGTTTTGGGGGGTTTTTTGGTGGCTGGCTGGTGTTAGGATCCAAAGCCTTTAAATGGCTATGTGAATATGCTTTTTCTGTGAAAGATCTCTTCAAGTATTTTGTCCATTTTTCTATTGTTCTTATTGATTTGTAGGCATTCTTTACAGATTCCTTCAAGTGAAATGTCTAAGTTAAATGGAGGCCTACTTTTGTGAGAATTTGGGTCTGTAAGAATGAGCTCCTAAGAAAAAAGAAAGCTTCTTTAAATTTTCCCATGAGGATTTGAAATTGCTTTTGAAAGCTGTAAAGAAATGTCTTTATGCCATAGAGGATAGTTTACTTAAAAAGTTGATGAGAAAATCTTATTAGTTAGGAGTAGCATCAAAAGATTATTGGTCTTACAAAAAGTTTACTAAACATAAAAGAAAAAACTGGTAGTTTGTCCTTATTAAATTGAGAATCACTGTTCCAAAATTCACCATTAAGAAAATGAAAACTGGGAGAAAATATTTGTAATACATATCCGACAAAGAACTTGTATACAGAATCTGTAAAGAATGCCTACAAATCAATAAGAACAATAGAAAAATGGACAAAATACTTGAAGAGATCTTTCACAGAAAAAGCATATTCACATAGCCATTTAAAGGCTTTGGATCCTAACACCAGCCAGCCACCAAAAAACCCCCCAAAACAAACAAAGAAACAAACAAAAAAACCCCCAAAACCAAGAAACAAATAGCCATTAAACATATGAAAAATTGCTCAGCATCATTACTCATCAGGGAAATGCATGTTCAAACCACAACAGTATATACTCTGCACCCTCCCAAGTAGCTAAAATGAAAAAAAATAAGTTTATATATTATTTCTTCTGGAAGATGTTCTTAACAACTTCAACAGTACCTCTAGCAAGTCTGATTAGGTGACTGGCCTCTATGTTTCCACAGAATATCTACTTTTGTCATAATTTCATTTACTACACTATAACTATTAGCTGTTTACAGACTATAAGCTCTATAAGGAAAGAATATCTTATCGTGTGTGTGTGTGTGCACGTGCGTGCGTGCGTGTGTGTGTGTGTGTGTGTGGTTAGCCAGTAAGGGATCAAACCCTGGTTCCAGCCAACTGGGCTAACTGACCAGACCAGAATATCTTAGCTTTTTACTAATTTTTGCTCAGTATCTGGCAGCAAACACTCAAATGACATCTGTTAAGTGAATTTAAAGAAAATAACTATGGATACACCAAAGAATTATAAAGAATTTTGTCAATCAGATTGTCTATAATACTGTAAAATCTGAAATAGCCTACACACCCACACAGAAATGTAGCAGAGTGGCTCTAACACCCATTCACGATAAAAACTCTCAGTGAACTAGGAATAAAGAGTAACCTTTCAATTTAATAATGAATATTTACAAAAATCCTACAGCTAACACCATATGTAATGGTGAGAAACTTGAAGCATGAAACTTGAAGCTAAGATCAGGAAAAAGGCAAGGACATCCCTTGTACTACTCCTTTTCAACAAGGTATTGGAAGTCCTAGCTAATGCAGTAAGTCAAGAAAGGAAATAAAAGGCATACAGACCGGGAAGGAAGAAATAAAAACTGTCTTTCTTTGCAGGTGACATGATGTCTATGTAGAAAATCCTAAAGAATTGACCAAAAAAACCTCCTGGAACTAATAAGCAATTATAGCAATGTTGTGGGATACAAGTTAACATACAAAAGCCAATTGCTATTCTATATACCAGTAATGCACTAGTGGAATGTAAAATTAAAAACACAATAATATTTTACATTATCATCTCCCAAAAGGAAATACTTAGGTATAAATCAAACAAAATATGTACAAGATCTACATAAGGAAAACTAAAAAATTCTTTTTTTTTTTTTTTAAAAAAAAAAAGATGACCGGTAAGGGGATCTTTACCCTTGACTTGGTGTTGTCAGCACCACGCTCACCCAGTGAGCTGACCGGCCATCCCTATATGGGATCCGAACCCGGGGCCTTGGTGTTATCAGCACCACACTCTCCTGAGTGAGCCACGAGCCGGCCCGAAAACTAAAAAATTCTGATGAAAGAAATCGAAGAACTAAATAGAGAGATATTCCATGTTCACAGATAAGAAAACTCAATATTGTTAAGATGTCACTTCTTCCCAGCTTGATCTATAGATTCAATGCAATGCTAAGCATAATCCCAGCAAGTTATTTTGTGGATATTGACAAATTTATTATAAAGTTTATATGGAAAAGCAAGAACCCAGAATAGCCAACATAATACTGAAGAAGAACAAAGTTGGAGGACTGATACTACCCAACTACAAGCCTTACTACAAAGCTACAGTAATGAAGACAGTGTGGTACTGGCAAAAGAATAGACTATAAGCATACTCAACTAATCTTTGACAAAGGAGCAAAGGTGATACAATGGAGAAGATAGCCTTTTCAACACATGGTGCTGAAATAACTGGACATCCACATGCAAAAAGGTCAATCTAGAAACAGACCTTACACCCTTCACAAAAATAAACTCATCTAAATGTAAAACACAAAAAAGTATAAAATTCCTAGAAGATAACATAGAAAATCTAGGTGGTCCTGGGTTTGGCAATAACTTTCTCGATATGACAAAGGCACAATCCATGAAAGAAAAAACTGATAAGCTGGACTTCACTAAAATTAAAAATTTCTGCTCTGTGAAAATATTCTCAGGAACATGGAAAGACAAACCAGATTGAGAGAAAAAATTTGCAAAAGACACATCTCACAAAGAACTGTTATCCAACATACACAAAGAACTCTTAAAACTCAACAATAAGAAAACAAACACCCAGATTTAAAAATGGGTAAAAAATCCAAACAGACACCTCACCAACAAAGATATACAGCAATATACAAATATATAAGCAAATGAAAAGATGCTCCACAGGTATGTCATCAGGGAAATGCAAAGTAAACAAGGTGCCACTACACACCTATCAGGATGACAAAAATTCAGAAAACTGACAACACCAAATGCTGGTAAGGATGTGGATTAGCAGGAACTCTCATTCACTGCTAGTGGGAATGCAAAATGGTACATACAGCCCCTTTCAAAAACAGTTTGGGCCGGCCCGTGGCTCATTTGGGAGAGTGTGGTGCTGATAAAAACAAGGCCATGGGTTCGGATCCTGTATAGGGATGGCCGGTTAGCTCACTAGGTGAGCGTGGTGCTGACAACACCAAGTCAAGGGTTAAGATCCCCTTACCGGTCATCTTTTAAAACAAACAAACAAAAAAAACAGTTTGATGGTTTCTTACAAAACTAAACATACTCTTACCATACAATTTAGCAATCCTGTTCCTTAGTATTTACCCAATGGAGATGAAAACTTACGTCCACCCAAAAACCCCAAGCAAATGTTTACCGACGCCTTTATTCATAATGGCCAAAACTTTGAAGTAAGCATGATGCCCTTCAGTATGAATAGATAAATAAGCTGATATCAAGACAATAAAATACTATTCAGTGCTAAAAAGAAATGAACTATTAAGACATGAAAAGTCACGGAAGAAACATAAATGCACATTACTAAGTGAAAGAAGCCAGCCTGAAAAGGCCACATATTATATGATTCTGACTATATGACAAAGGCAAAACTATGGAGGCAGTAAGAAGATCAGTGGTTGCCAAAGGTTAGTGGGCATGGAAGAATGAACAGGCAGAGCAAAAAGGATTTTTAGGACAGTGAAACTATTCTGTCTGATATTACAATGGTGGATACATGTCATTATATACACATTTGCCCAAACCCACAGAATGTACAACACCAAGAGTGAACCCTAATGTAAACTATGGATTTTCAGTGATAATCATGTACCAAATGTAACACATGTACCACTCCGGTGTGGGATTTTGATACAATGAGAGAGGCTATGCATGCACAGGAAGTACAGGTGAAATCTCTGTAGATTCCACTCATTTCTGCTGTGAACCTAAAAGTGCTCTAAAAGATAAAAGTCCATTTTTAAAGAAATGTAGCAGAATTGTTGGGTGGCAGCTACCTTCCTGGCACAGATGGTTGCTACACCTAATGACGACTGCTTGTTCCCTTCTTTGTTCTTCACACATGTTCAGGATAGCGCCTGGAGGATGTAAAGGTGGAGTGACTATGGTGTCGGGTAAAACCTCACCCCATTTACGGGGCTTAGCATCATTGGTGCAGAGAGCCTTCCGGGGTCGTGACACTTCATGATCTTCACTATAAGCATAGGCAGGAGCCATGCACACACGCATGACCTATAGGGTGATTGGCTTGTTAGGCGGAGACCCCCGCCGGAATCCCCCTCCCATTTAGCCCATTTACGCATAGATATGTAGGTTTTGAGTTGAATAAACGGAACTGCTTGACAGAACCCCCACCGCGTCTGAGTGTTCCTTTGCGAGCTGGGTTGGGGCCGGTGGCTGCACTTACCTATCTCCTGGGCTCTCCTGCCCCGTTCCCTCTCGCACGGGGAGGAGGAGGCAAGGAGTAATCTTCAGTCTCGTTCCCTTGAGCTGAGCCCGGTTTAGTTGTCGGGGCGCCAACTCCCCCCAACCCCAACACAGAATGGCATTTATTGATGCAGAAGGATGCTTATAATAAAACATTATATGAGAAAAGTAGGTAGCTACACACATGATCCAATTCCCTGACAATATTCATTAAAAACAAATGTTGCTGGGGCCGGCCCGGTGGCGCACTGGATAAGTGCGCCGCTTGGGAAGTGCGGTGGCGCTCCCGCCCGAGGGTTCGGATCCCACATACAGACCGGTTCCCGCTCACTTGCTGAGCGAGGCGCGGGAGCGGTCCGGTATGGGGGCAACACTGAGGGTTGCGATCCGTTGCCGGACAGGGAAAAAAACAAAAGAAAAAAGACAAAAAACAAAAAAAAAAAAAAAAAAAAAACAAATGTTGCTTTCTATTCCTTCTCTTTGCCATCCTAGAATCTAAGATATACT
>NW_007736890.1:16375-29177 GCF_000696425.1 Galeopterus variegatus
TTTTTTTTTTTTTTTTTTAAAGGTGACCGGTAACGGGATCTTAACCCTTGACTTGGTGTTGTCAGCACCACGCTCACTCAGTGAGCAAACCGGCCATCCCTATATGGGATCCGAACCCGTGGCCTTGGTGTTATCAGCATCGCACTCTCCCGAGTGAGCCACAGGCTGGCCCTCCTTTTGCATTTCTGAACCTTGCTTGATAACTAGTTTTACGAGAAAAAGAAATAAATTAATCTAGAAAGAAACAAAATAGCGAAATTTTTAAAAATTTAAGTGCAATTAAAATAGTAAATCGCAATTCATTGCTATAATTTAATGCCACATAAATTAATTTCTTTTGGCTGTTTGTCTGGCATTGCATGAAAGGGAAATTGAATGAAAGTAATTTTACAGGGATCAATATTAATACAGTCCAAATTTATACTCTAATGATTTGATTAAGACAAGAGCTACATTGCCACTAACTACATCTGGTTACTGAGCAATTGAAATGTAGTTAGTTCAAACTGTAATGTGCTATGAATGTAAAATACACACTGGATCTTGAAAACTTAGTACAAAAAAATGTAAATACCTCAATAATTTTGATATTGATTACATATTGAAATAATATTTTAGATATATTGTGTTAAATATTTTGAATGTATTGAATTAAATAAAATGTACTAGTAAAATTAATTACACCTGTCTCTTTTTACCTTTTATAATGTGGCTACTAAAAAATTTAAAATTACATATGTGGTTCACATACCAGACAGCACTTGACTAGAAGTAGATTTTATTATATCTTAGGAATAAATAGAGAGTAGATGCTTCATGAAATTCACTTATTTTCCTTAGCTCTTCTTTTGATAGCAAGTGGATGGCAACAAATTCAAAGGTTTACTCTCTAAAAATTACCTGAATTTTACTATTTCACATGGATCTATATGCATTTACAAATACTGAGTAATAGGCTACAATGGAAGAACCAAAAATACATAACCTCAATCTAATCATGAGACTATATCATACAAATTTACATTAAGGGACATTCTGCAAAATAACTAGCCAGTATTTTTCAAAAGTATCAAAGTCATTAAAGACACCCCCTACCCCACCCCAAAACAAACAAACAAATCTCCAACTATCACATTGGAAGAGATTAAGCAAAAATGATAACTAAATGCAATGCAGGATACTGGACTGGATCTTGAACAACCAAAAAAGACACAAATCTGACAAAATTTGTATAAGGTCTATAGATATGTTAATTTTCAATCAACATTAATTTACTGGTTTTGATAATTGCATTATTTTTGTGTAAGATGTTAGCTGGCATTCATGAACTCCTGTAATATTTTTGCAACTTTTCCATAAATCTACATTTCAAAATAAAGTCTAAAAACTTGCAAATGAACATACAGTTGTTTTAAGTTAAAATGTTTAACGTATATATATATGTGTACACACACACACACACAAAATCATAGGTTTAACTGTTTTTATTATATGACCAATTACTATTCCCATATTATCTACTATATATGCATGAATATAATTCTAATTTTCAAAAAAAAAAAACATTCACAAGTCACACACACACAAAATACTAAACTATTAGAAATCAGAGAAATACATATCAAACAAGACATAAAATTTTGCCTATAAAATAAGCAAAGATTAAAAAATATGCAACACTCAATTTTGGTGAGCTTATTGAGATTGCCACCTTACATACACTACTGATGAATGTGTAAATCGGTCCCATTTCTCTGAAATGCTAATAAACACTAAAGTCTTTTAAAAATTTCACATACAACTTTTTACCAGGGATCTAGCCTTAGAAAACAGATGTAGACCAAAAGTTAGATATAAGGATATTTTATTATGTTATGACAGGAGAATAGCTTAAAAATTAAATTATATTAAAATTCATAAATAAATATTTTACAAACATTAAAAAAAAATCATTGTTACAAGCACCACCTAATAACACGGGAAAATGTTTATGCTTTAAAGTTAACTGGGAAAAAGTATAATATTGTAAACACACTGTAAAAGTACAAATTGAGTAAACGCATTCCTAATTTTGCATAAAAAATGTATGTTACAAAAAAAGTTAGAGAAAAACAGTGTTAACCGTGATCATCTCTGGGTGGTGATGATTTTTATTTTTTTTGGTTTATACCTTTATTTTCCAAGAGTTGAACTAAAGAATCAAGAGGAGCCAGATAGTGAACGGTCCTGTAAAGCACGCTAAGAATTTTGGACTTTATTGTGAAAGCAATGGGAAGGCACAAAAAACTTTTTAGAGAGAAAATTATACCTGATTTTAAAAGAACATTCTAGAAGTACTGAGATTAGAATGGAAGCTAGCAAATGTGTGGGAATGAAGACAGATTAGCAAACTATTAATCTAGATAAACTGCGAAGGAATAGCAGTGGTGAAAGATTCGAGAGCTATAAATTAAAGATTCACAAATACTGTGAAATTAAAGCAAATCAAAGAATCTTCACTCTAGCCATACCAATGATGAGCTACAATGAGGCTGAACAAACCACTGACTTTACTTAGACCCTGAACAAATCAAGTTTAGATTCCTTAATTAGAGTACATTAAATTATCTCTGAGGTTTAGCTCTGTATTAGACCATTTCTGATGCTTGTAACAAAATAACCGGAACTGGGTGATTTAAAAGAAAATGAAATTTATTGCTTATAGTTTCAGAGGCCTGGGAAATCCAAAGTCCAGGGAATACATCTGGTGAGGATCTTGGTGGTGGTAATAGTGACCCAGGGGTCTCACATGGCAGAAACTGGTGGAGCAGAGAGAGACTAACCTCTCATGTGCTCTTTTAAAGCCCTGAGAATCATCTATGACCAACATTTTTAATCCATTCGAATGGCAAGGTACTACAATTTAATCACCTCTTTAAGGCCCTACCTTTCAATTACCATAATAGGATTCCCCACATTCTTAATACTGTCACAGAGAGGACTAATTTTGGGGTGACATTCAACCCAAGGCATTCCATCCCCCAGATCCCCCAAAACTCATGTCCTTTTCACATATAAATACATTCTTTTCATCCCCAAAGTCTTAACTTGTTTCAACTCAAAAGTCCAAAGTTCAAAGTCCCATCTGTGAAATTGAAACAAGTTATCTACTTCTAAGATGCAATGGTGGGACAAACACAGGGTACATATTCCCATTACCAGAGGTAGAAATAAGCCAAAAGAAAGGTGTTAACAGGTCCCAAACAAGTCCAAAACCCAGCAGGGCAGGCCTTAAATCTCCAAGGTGGCAAATCATGCACCTTGACTCCATGTTCACATCCTCTACATGCTGGTGTGAGGGGTGGGCCCCCAAGTCCTTGGGCAGTTCCTGTGGCTTTCCTGGTCTGAAGTGATGCTTCCGATCTCGCAGGCTGGCTTTGTACCCTGGTAGCTCCACAATTCTGGGGTCTCCATGGTGGTCTCAACTCTTATGGCTCCACTAAGCATGGTGCTGAGGGGGTTTCTCTGCTGCAACTCTGACCCCATGTTTTGGCTGGGCATTGCTCTAGTGACGGTTATCTGTGGTGACTGTCCCACCATAGATCTCTTCCCAAGCTTTTTCGTACATGCTCTGAAATCGGGGTGGAGGCTTCCAAGCCTTCACAGCTCTGGTATTCTGTGAGCCTGCAGACCTAACACCCTGGGGATGCTGCCAAGGCTTCTGGCTTTTATCTTTCGAAGCTGTGGGTCCAGCCAAACCTGGGGCAAATTTAGCCACAGCCAGAGCAGCCAAAGTAGCTGGGGTGCTGGTGTGGGGAGCAGCATTCTGAGGTAGCCCTGGGCAGTGAGCCTATGGAGGGCACCTGAAACCTGTTCCCCAAGACCATTCTGTGTCCGTAGGCCTCTGGGCCTGTAACTGAAGACAACTTCCAAGATCTCTGAAATGCCTTCAGAGCCCTTCTCCCACTGTCTTGGCTATTAGCACTGGGCTGCCTCGTAGCCATTTTAATGTCTTTAGCAACCAGTCCCTTTGCTGCACCACTGGATTTTTCTCTTGAAAATGCTCTCTGCTTCTCTACCACATGGCCAGGCTGCAAATTTCCTAAATCTTTAATCTCTACTTTCCTTTCAAATTTTGGCTTTATGTCATGCCTTTTCTGCCATAACAGCATAGGCTGTTGCAAGTAGCCACGCAGCTTCCTTAATGCTTGGCTGCTTAGAAATTTCTTCTGCCAAATATTCTGGGTCAGCACTTTTAAGGTTCTCATTTCTTAAGACTTTCAGGCATGAACAGAAGGCAGCCAAATTCCTTGCCAGTTCACAGCAAGGTTGGTCTTTGCCTCAGTTTCCAATAAACTCCTTCTTATTTCTATCTGAGACCTCCTTAGAATGGTCTTTACAAGCCATATTTCCATAAGCATTCTGGTCACCACCATTTAACCGGTCTCTAAAACATTCAAACTTTATCTGGTTTTCTTGTCTTCTAAACTTTCACCAGCATCTAGGTTTTTCCTAGCCTGTACTTCCAAATTCTTCCAGCCTCTCCTTAACACCCAATTCCAAAGCCATTTCCACATTTTCAAGTATATGTTATAAGCAATACCCCACCTTTCTGGTACGAATTTTCTGTATTAGTCCATTTCTGTTGCTTATAACAAAATACCTGGAACTTGTTGATTTATAAGAAAATGAAATTTACTGCTTACAGTCTTGGAGGCTGGGCTGTCCAAAGTCCAGGGAACACATCTGGTGAGGGTCTCAGTGGTGGCAACAGTAACCCTGGGGTCTCACATGGCAAAAACTGGCTGAGCAGAGAGAGACTAACCTCTTGTGTTCTTCTTTTAAAGCCCTCAGAACCATGCCTATGACCACCATTTTTAATCCATTCACTAAGGCATGGTCCCACAATCTAATCACCTCTTCAAGGCTCCACCTTTCAATTACCAGAATAGAATTTCCCACCCTCAACAGTTACAGTGGGAATTATGCTTCTAATATATGGACTTTAGGGAACACAATTCAATTGCCCCACAGCACTTTGGCTGAAGGAAGAGCAAGAGAAATTGTAAACACCTGAATGACTAAGAGACTTTTTCCCTCAAGTTCTTTAAAATAGATATGACTGTTAAAGATTGTAACAGAGTATAGCTATAATAAATGTGGACTATTTACAGTCTATACTGTATTCTTATCACAATGAAATGTGCACATTATGCTAATATCTTGAGTACTCATTGTATTCATAGTATTCTGACACTATGAATCAGAGAAAGAAAACTAACATGTTTTCACAGGGTTGTTTGTGAAAACACAAAACAACCCTATTGTCTCACAGTCCAGAGCCCAAGAGTAGAATGTGGAACAGGAATTGTATAGAAAATGGGCAACTCCAGTAGAGGCTGCTGCTGCAGCAGTCACATCACTAGGGAGAAACTATGAGGCATGCACTTCTTTGTGGTGTCCATCTATCAGCAGCTTGTAGTGCCATGCTCCACTGCTCAGGGAGTGGTCGTGAAACAGTCACTCACTAAAAGGTGTAAGGACCTACTTACCTCTACCCCTGCCTCTTCCAGGTTCCTCGTGAGTACAACAAGAACTGTTCTCTAGTGGATGGAAAGGAGGGTGGAGAGTGACCAGCAAAGGAGAAGTGATAGTGGAAAGGAATACTGATGGCTTCTTAACCTGGAGCACAGGTTCGGTGTGATTAGAACTACAGATGTCCAAGACATCCAACTGAATAGACACCAGTATTCTTAGTAAGTGTATATAATTTTATCTCCCTATAATATCA
This sequence comes from Galeopterus variegatus, assembly GCF_000696425.1. NCBI lineage: Eukaryota > Metazoa > Chordata > Mammalia > Dermoptera > Cynocephalidae > Galeopterus > Galeopterus variegatus. The sequence goes on from NW_007736890.1 coordinate 22,146, forward strand.
CCTAGTAATGTTCAGGAGATTTTCTTTTACAAAAAAATTCAAGGTTTTTGCTAATATCTCTTCAATTAGAAAGTGGTGCTTTTGGGCTGACTGGTTAGCTCAACTGGTTAGAGCACAGCCTTATAACACCAAGGTCATGGGTTCAGGTCCCCATATAGGCAAGCTGCAAAAAAATAAAAAATAAAAAAAATAAAGTGGTGCTTTGTATTACAACCATGATGAAAGAAGCTCGCTACAGCCCCTCTCTCCCACAGACTGACACTAAAAACTATGGATAGAATACAAAAAGCAACAATATAAAAGTAAATAACAGCAGGCAGACTGGGGAGGGAGCCAGAATGTGAAAAATGATCCTTACAAAGTTCATTTTGAGATTTTTTTTTTCTTGTTTTCTATCTTGCTGTTTCCTGAGGATGGTGCCAATTACAAAACTGTGCTATAGGTGTGTGCAGCAATAAATCCAAGACAAACTCTTCGTCTTTCTGGCCATAACATCAGGGCCCCTGCAGCCTAGAAAATATGGGTGGAAAACTCTTTTTCCTTTCCCCTTCTTCACCCTATTTTCTTTCCTGGCCCTGCCCTGAGGCCAGACCAAGTTGCTTATAAAAAACTTGAAGCAACTAAAAAAACAAAAAAATTACATTTTGGGAAATGATTATATTTCTCACCAGAAATCACAGAGACCTCTCTTCCTAGTTCCTCTGGCCAGAAACACAAGCATCTCTCAGTTTTATCTGCCTGCACTGTCATACACTTTCACCCAGTTTGGGCCATGCTTTCAGAAAAGGAGAGAAAATACTAATGAGGACTTCTGCTCCCTACTTTTTAGACTACTGGGTCCCCTTTTCCTGGTTCACTTTGCCATAGAATTATATTTTCTCTTGGGGTTTTAGATGTCAGTACTCTCATCACTGCTGCTGTCATGCAGGTAAGTAACTTGGACAGGGCACAAAATCTTTAAAATGCTAAAGGAAAGAACTGTCAACTCAGAATTCTATAGCCATCAAAAATATCCTTCAGGAATGAAGCTGAAATAAACACATTCTCAGATGAAAGAAAACTACAGAAATCTGCCACCACTAGGCCAGCTCTAGAAAAAAACAAAAAAAACCCTAGAACTAAAAAGTTATTCAGACTGAAGATATATGATAGAAGAAAGTAACAAAAACTTGGAAACTATTAAACTACTCACCTTCTCTAAGTTATTTAGAAAAGGCATGACTACTGAAAGCAAAAATTATAACATTAAGATTTTTAATATATGAAATATATATGAAAACTGTAACATAAAGGAGGGGAGGTAAGTAAATTTATATGGTTGTAAAGCTCTGCATTTTACTTTAGAAGTATATTATTAACTCCTTTTTCTTTTTTTTTGGTGGCTGGCCGGTAAAGAGACTGAACCCTGGACCTTGGAGTTATCAGCACCACACTCTAACCAACTGAGCTAACTGGCCAGCCCTTTTATGAACTCTTATTGGGCTGTAAAAGGGGTTAGGTATGTACACTGTAATCTCTAGAGCAATCATTAACATATATATATGCACATAAGGAGATAACACAAAAAATCCAATAGTTATAATTAAAATGGAACACTAATAAACATTAAATTAATACAAATAGAGGAGAGAAGGGGAAACAGAGAAAACAGTAAACAAATAAAATGGTAGATCTACTCTAACCACATCAATAATTACATTAAATTTTAATACCTGAAACACACCAATTAGAAGACAGAGATAGCCAGACTGTCAGATCGGATACAAAAATAACTACATAAAACAATATGCTGCCTACAAAAAACCTACCTTAAAGACATAGGTAAATTAAAACAATGAAAAAAATGTCATGCAAACAATCAAAAGAAAGCTGAAGTGCTATAAACAACAGAGTAAACTTCAGAATAAGAAAAATTATCAGCTATAAAGAGAGGCAATACATGATAAAAGGACCAATTTTCCAAGAAGACAAAATGATCCTAAATGTCTATGTGATGAACAACAGAACTTCAAAATACATGAAGGAGAAACTGATTGAACTAAAAGGAGAAAGAGGATGATCTGAAGGTAGTAAATTTTGTCAACTGATTGTTCAATTAAAGATCGAACTCCTTATTCTACTCCTTCCCCCTTTCTCATTACTGCACTTGATTAGTCTTTTTTAAAAGATTAATAAAAAAATAAAGGGAGAAGTAAAAAAATTAAAAATCCACAATCATACTTGGAGACTTCAATACTTTTCTCCCAGTAATTGATAGAACAGATCATGGAGAAAGATAGAGAAAACCTTAAAAATACTACCAACCAATTTGACCTAACATTTATAGAACACTCCACACAACTACAGACTACATATTCTTTTCAAAAGTACACACATAACATTCACCATAATAGACCATATTCTGAGCCGTAAAACAAACCTTAACAAATTTTTTAAAATTTTGAAATCAGGGCCAGCCCATGGCTCACTTGGGAGAGTGCGGTGCTGATAACACCAAGGCCCTGGGTTCGGATCCCACATAGGGATGGCCGGTTCGCTCACTGGCTGAGTGTGGTGCTGACAACACCAAGTCAAGGGTTAAGATCCCCTTACCGGTCATCTTTTTAAAAAAAAAAAAAAAAAATAGTTATCAACTGTTTATTAAACAGTTTCATTTTATTTCTCACACATAATTCTATATATTTACCTTTTAAAAATTACGTATTGTCCAGGTTAAACCATGTCTACAAAAATATAATTAAAATACGAACAATTTTACAACTTGTATTAGTTTGACTTACTGTAATAAATAGATTTCCACTAAATTTAATTAGTTTTTATTAAGTTGAAGTTGTTTTGATATCAAAACTACATATCCTCAGGAGAAAGTAAAAAGAAATGTACATTGTGAGCCAGTTCTATAGTAACTAGGTAGAGGCAGAATGAGGGAATGATAATCCTCCTATTGTGTGTTGGGAAAAAAATACACTTATATTTGGCATTAGATTTATCCTGTAGTTTTTCCTTAAATCTGTTGTAAAAAAACAATTCTGCATCCGTATATGGAGGTCCTGCTTTAAGCTACCCTGTCTACTTAAAAAGTGAAACTAAGATGATAACTCACTATGCCTACTAGTCCACTGCGTCCCTGGACTTGGAAGACTATAATTGTGACATTGTTTGGATTAACAACATTTAAAATACCTAATTTGTTTAGATTATTTTAGAAATTTATCTAGATTTTTTTTTTCAAAAAAAAAAAAAAGAAAGAAAATAAGCTTCTAGTCAGACCAAAATACACAAACAAACAAACAAACAAACAGAGGACATAAATTTCAAATGTCAGGAATGAAAATGGAGGAGTACCACCCACAGGTTCCACAGACATAATAATAGGATGATAAGGGAGTACGATGAAAAACCTTATGCCCATAAATTTCACAATTAAGACTGAATGGACAAATTCCTTAAAAAACACATGCTACCGACCGGTCCAATGGTACTGGGTTATAAGAACTTATTAACATTAGTGTCACTAACATTGGTATACTTGGACAGCCTCTCACTGCTAAATTTGACTATATCAAATTAAAAAGCTTCTGCACAGCAAAGGAAACAATCAACAGAGTGAAACAACAACCTACAGAGTGGGAGAAAATTTTTGCTAACTATGCACCCGACAAAGGATTAATATCCATAATATACAAGGAACTCAAGCTATTATACAGTAAAAAAACAAATAACCCAATTAGAAAATGGGCAAAGGAGCTGAATAGACATTTTTCAAAGCAATCCCACTTCTGGGTATATACCCAGAGGAATGGAAATCATGTCGAAGGGATACCTATTCTCCATGTTCATCGTAGCTGTTTACAAAAGCCAAGACATGGAACCAACCTAAATGTCCATCAATGGATGATTGGATAAGGAAACTGAGGTATATATACACCATGGAATACTACCCTGCCATAAAAAAGAATGAAATACTCCCATTTGCAACAACACAGATGAACCTGGAGAAACTTACATTGAGTGAAATAAGCAAACCACAGAGAGATAAATACCACATGTATTCACTCATATGTGGGAGCTAAGAAAGAAAGAAGGAAGGAAAGAAAGACCACAGTAGTGTGTTGGACTTGCAGACGGAGAGAACATTCCTTGGACTACAAAGTGGAGTGGAGGGGGAAAGGGGGAGGGAGAGGGAGGTTGGGGATAATTGTGTGGGGAAGACAGGGTACAAATAAAATTTTTAGTAGTGGGTATGCTGTCAGTATGAATCTGGCCCTCATATAATGGGCAGGAGGGTGACAATCAGCTTTGTATCTCGTGAATATTCACAGCCAATAAAAAAAGAAAAAAATACTGAAAAAGACACATACTACCAAAATTCAGCCACACCTCCCTGACATCTGCATCCAGCTCAGCAACAACAGAGCTACTGCTGGAAACCCCCTTGTCTCCCCTGAAGGAATGAGGGGGGGGGTGCCACAGGCCTCAACCATGTCCCCCCCTTCCTCCTTCTCCTACCCTATTTCTTTCCCCCTTCCCTCTCCCCCTCCCCTCCAACTGCTCTGCAACATCTCAGAATGTAAAAACATAATATTAATAAACTTGAAAAAAAAATTAATTTTTAAAAATAAAAAGACACATACTATCAAAATTTACCAGGAAGAAATAGTCCTGTATTTATTTCAAAAGTTGAATTCATGGTTACAAACCTTCCAACAAACAACAGTTCAGATGCTTCACTAGTAAATTCTATCAACATTTAAGGAATACATAAGACTAATTCCATACAACTTCTTCAAGTATGCAGAAGAGGAGACATTCCTCAATTCATTTAATAAGCATTTTTGATACCAAAACCAGACAAACACATTACAAGAAAAAGAAAACTACACACAAATATCTGTCATGAACATAGATACAATAGCCTAAAACAAAATACTTGCAAACTGAATCTATCCATATATAAAAAAGATAAATATATTACGACTGTGTGGGGTTTATCCCAGGAATGGAAGGCTGATTCACTATTTGAAAATCAATCAATATAATCTACCTTATCAATAAACTAAAGGAAAACCATATGATCATTGTAATGGATGCAGAAAAAGTATTTGTCAAAATTAACATCCATTTATGAAAACTCTCAAAAAATTAGAAATAGAAGAAAGCTTTAATTTGGTGAAATTCACCCCCCTCCACACACACAAAACCTTACAGATAACATCATATATAATGGAGAAATAATGAATATTTTCCTCCTACAATCAAGAAAAATGAAAAGATATCCAGTATTACCACTTGGTTGATATTATACTGGTGGCCCTAGCTAGTACATTAAGGCAAGAGGGAAAAAGGCATAAAGATTGAGTAGAAAGAAATAAAACTCTAGTTATAGACAACATGATTATTTACATAAAAAAGTCCCAAGGACTCTACAAAAACCCACTAGAACTAACAAATGTTTAGCACAGCTGCAAGACAGAAGGTCAATATGCAACTAATGAGTAAATGTAAAAAGTAATACAAAAAATGAAAGCACCAAAAAAACCATGAAATACTTAGGTATGAACTAACAAAATATGTGCTAGATCTGTATGTTGAAAAGTACAAACAGTGATGAAAAAATCAAAATAAGGCCTAAATAAATGATTTGGAGAGAGAGATTGTGCTTGTAGCTTAAAGGCTCAATGCTGTTAATATGTTAATTCTCCCTAAACTAATATATGTATTCAACACAATTAAAATCTCAGAAGGATTTTTTGGTAAAAAATCAATAAATTGGTTCTAAAATTATATGGAAAGGCAAAAGAACTAGAATAACCAAAACAATTTTAAAAACAAGGTCGGAGGACCTCATACAACATGATTTCACACTCAGCTACAGTAATGAAGATGGTACAGAAGGGCAAAAAGTCCACAGACTGATGAAACAGAATAGAGTCTATGCATAGACCCACCCATACACAGTCAACTGATTTTTTGACAAAGATACCAATGGAAAAAAGACTAGTCTTTTAACAAATGGTGCTGGAACCACTGGATATTTATAATGTCCCCCACCAAAATGAACCTCAACCTATATTTCTTACCTAATATGAAAGTTAACTCAAAACGAACTCTAGGTCTAAATGTAAAACCTAAAACTATAAAACTTCTAGAAGAAAATATAAGCAAAAAACCTTGGGTTAAAGTCAGCAGAAGGGGCCGGCCCGGTGGCGCACTGGATAAGTGCGCCGCTTGGGAAGCGCGGAGGCGCTCCCGCCTGAGGGTTCGGATCCCACATACAGACCGGTTCCCGCTCACTGGCTGAGCGAGGCGCGGGAGCAGCACCGAGGGTTGCGATTCCGTTGCCGGTCCCCGGTCCGGTACGGGGGCAACACTGAGGGTTGCGATCCGTTGCCGGACACGGAAAAAGACAAAAAAAAAAAAAAAAGAAATCATTTTGGGCCAGCCCAGTGGCACACTGGATAGTGCGCCGCTTGGGAAGCGCGGCGGCGCTCCCGCCCGAGGGTTCGGATCCCACATACAGACCGGTTCCCGCTCACTGGCTGAGCGAGGCGCGGGAGCAACACCGAGGGTTGCAATCCCGTTGCCGGTCCCCGGTCCGGTACGGGGGCAACACTGAGGGTTGCGATCCGTTGCTGGACACAGAAAAAAGACAAAAAAAAAAAAAAGATAAAGTCAGCAGAAGATGTCGAATACATGGCATCTAAAGTACTATCAATAAAAAAAAGAAAGGATAACTTCCTTTACCAAAATGAGAAACGTGTGCTCTGTGAAAGATATTATTAATAGAACAAAAAGACAAGCTGCAGGCTGGAAAAAAATATCTGGAAAGCACATATCTGGCAAAGGATTTGTATTCAGAACACATGAAAAATCTCAAAATTCAATAAGGAAACCCAATTTTTAAAATGGGCAGAAGATAGGGGCTGGCCCATGGCTCACTTGGGAGAGTGTGGTGCTGATAACACCAAGGCCACGGGTTCAGATCCCTATATAGGGATGGCCGGTTAGCTCACTTGGGAGAGCGTGGTGCTG
>NW_007736890.1:29187-47498 GCF_000696425.1 Galeopterus variegatus
AAAAGAAATGAAAACTCGTGCTCATACAAAAACCTATAGGTAAATGTTTATATTGACTTTATTCATAAATGCCAAAAACTGCAAACAACTGAAACGTCCTTCAACTGATGAATAGATGAACAACTGTGGTGCAATAGAATGCTAAATTCAGCAATAAAAAGGAATGAACTATTGGTACATGCAAACATTAATGAACCTCAAATGCCTTATGTTAAGTTAAAGAAGCCAGTCTCAAAGTTTCATACTATATGATTCCACTTATATTACATTCCAGAGAAGACAAAACTATAAACAGAAAACAGATCAGTGATTGCCAGAGACTGAGAGTGGGAGAGGTTAATTAACTAGAAAGGGAAGCATGAGAATTTGTTGGAGTGATGGAAGTGTTCTGTATTTTGATTGAAGTGTTAGTGAACTTTATTAAATTGAGGTAAATTTTACATTGACTAAAAACTATCAGAGGAAATAAACACAAGTGTTCAATTTTACAGGAAAGTGAACATTTGTAAAATTAACATTAAAGACAAGTTGTATTCTTTTCAAGAAAAAATCTTCAAAACAAGTTGAGCATCCCTATTGCAAGCAACTTGATAGAATATATTTTACAGGCTCTAAAAATAACTCATTCTAAAATCCTTAAATTTAATGGTTTCAAGGGAAATTGGTCGACTAGTTATGCCTCTTCATAAATCTCTATAAATTTTCCATGGGTATTACCTCTACTTATTTTTTTGTCAGCTGGCCAGTAAGAGGATCCAAACCCTTGACCTTGGTGTTATCAACATGCTTATTACCTTTAAATATCTACTCACAGAATTTTTTTTTTTTTTTTTTACCTCTGAAGCATGCATTATTCATAATGAAATTTTCAAAAAATTAGTACATTCAAAGTTGGAGGCTTGTTTGGATCCCGATACTAGCCATCTGCCAAAAAGAAAAAGAAAAAAAAGTTGGAGGCCTACCTGAAGAATTAAGAAAAGTTATATACACTGTTACTACTTGTTATGTTGGAACAGTAGATACTAAATTTGTTTTCAGTTCCTCCTTTTTTTTTTTTTTTTTTTTTAAAGATGACCAGTAAGGAGATCTTAATCCTTGACTTGGTGTTGTCAGCACCACACTCTCTAAGCGAGCTAACCGGCCATCCCTATATAGGAATCCGAACCCATGGCCTTGGTGTTATCAGCACCACACTCTCCCAAGTGAGCCACTGGACGGCCTTTTCAGTTCCTCTTTATAAAAATGATCTCCTGTCTTAATTCTACTTACTCTCCCTTAATAATGTCAACCACTTTCAGCGTCTCAAAGAACATTTCTATTCAATAAAAACTTCCCAGTCTTCTATACTATTTCTGTACCTTGTGCATATTTCTTTTTTTTCTTTTTTCCTTTTTGTCTTTTTTCGTGACTGGTAACAGGATCGCAACCCTGGGTGTCGCGCCCACACCGCGCTCAACCAGTGAGCGGCCAGTCTCTACATGGGATCCGAACCCTCGGCGGGAGCGCCGCCGCGCTCCCAAGCGCCGCACTCCACCGAGTGCGCCACCGGGCCGGCCCTACCTTGTGCATATTTCAATTACACATGTATCACATGGAACTGCAGGTATTTATTCACACAGTTGGGTTTATTATATTGACTACTATTGATTCATACATTACACAAACACAGGGACTAGACAGATTTCCACACAGTCTGATTTAGTGTTATCACTCAATAAATTTGACAGATTCCCAAATCAACATCTCAAGCCCTTCCTGCATTTCTAGCTGCCTGATGTTACTTTCATTAGTGTAAAATATCCCCACATGAAATAAACTTATAATTCCTTCCCCTAAGAATCACCTGAAGAGAGGGAGGCATTATAAGTGTTACAAATGCTATCTTTAACCTGCTATTGCATCAAATCCCTTCTTTCCTATATTCACACTTTCCTTCTTGAGGTCTTTAATCTCAGACTGTAAAAAGAGCCTTCAACTCATCAACCTACCAATGGTACCTCCCATTCAAATTTATCCCTCAGTCTCTTACCACATTAGTTTTCCTCAATGATCATGTTACTGCCATGCAAATCTTCCTGTTTTCATCCATCTACATAATAAACTTCAAAACCCTTTATAATCTCACTATATAGCAAACCTATATAGCACATCTTATATTCAGCCACTCAGAATTATTTTTAGTTCCCTACAATATGAACTGAAGTTTAAGTGACCCTCGCCATTCTTCCACTTTGAAATTTCATCCCACCCTTCAAGATCTCTCTTAAATACTACATCCCAATGAGTTTTTCCCAGCAAACAGAAACATTTATGGTTCATCCACTATCTGTCACAAGCATTGATAGGAATTAGAATCTCCTCCCTGTTTCACTGGTACTTTGTGTGTTTTCAGATCATATAATCATAATCTCTCTGTAGTATCAGAATCTTCTGTATGCATTTTTCTTCTCCACTGGAGATTTTTTCCATCCTCAGACTTAATAGTGTTTTGCTGATCTTGTACAATCATTATCATTTAAACAGTATGGAAGAGAGTAAATACTCAAGTATTCACTGAAGTATTGATATTCACTGAGGTTATATCATGGGAAAGGAATTCTAAGATCTGTGAGGCTCTCATCTGGAAATTACGGTTGAAATGCTCTATAAAAAATATGTGATAACGTTGGGAAAACTGTGATACTCATCTTAACTTCAGTTGGTCCTTAGATCTGAGGTTAGTAAAAAAACCAGACACAAACACCTACATGGTCAACTGATTTTCGATGAGGGTTCCAAGACCACAACTCTATGGGGAAAGAACCATCTTGTCAACAAATGGTGCTGGAACTGGACTGTCACATGCAAAAAAATGAAGCTGAACCCTTACCTCATACCATATACAAAAATTAGCTCAAAATATATAAAAAATCTAAATGTAAGAGCTAAAACTATAAAACTCTTAGAAGAAAACACAGGGTAAATCTTCATGACCCTGGATTTGTATGATCAAGAGAAAAAAATAGATAATAAATTAGACTGCATAAAAGTTTTAAAGGCTTGTGTTTCAAAAGACCTCATCAAACTATGAAAAGATAAACCACATAATTAGAGAAAATATTTGTAAATCACATACCTGATAAGGAACTTGTATCGAGAACATATAAAGAACTCTAACAACAATAAAAAGATAACCCAATTAAAAAACGAGCAAAGGATATGAACAGGCATTTCTCCAAAGAAGATATACAAATGGCCAATAATCACATGAAAAGATGTGTGACATCATTAGTCACTAAGAAAATGCAAATCAAAACCACAATGAGATACCATGTACACCCATTAGGACGGAGAGAATCCAAAAGTCAGATAATAGCAAGTGATGAGTATGTGAAGAAATTCATATACTCACAACCAAGACTGGATGGAATGTAAAATGGTGCAGACACTTTGGGAGACCAGTCTGGCAATTCTCCAAATGATTAAACATAGAGTAACATATTACCCAGCAATTTTACTTGTTTGTGAATGTTTACAATAGCATTATTCATAATAGCCAAAAGCTGAAAACAACCCAAATGTCCATCAACTGAAAAATGGATAAACAAAACGTGGTATAGCTATACAATAGAATATTTTGTCACAAAAAGGAATGAAGTACTGATACATGCTATAGACCTTGAAACTATTATGCTAATTTTGAAAAAGCCAGTCACAAAAGCCCACATATTACATGATTCCATTCGTATAAAGTCCAGAATAGAGAAATCTATAGAGACAGCAGTGGTTGCTTAGGGTTGGAGGCAGAGGGGATGGAAGAATGGGGGCTGGTGGGATGAGCGAGAGCTAAAAGGTACAGGTTCTTGAGGTGATAAAAGTGTTCTAAAACTGATTGTGCTGATGGTAACACATCTGTGAATATACTAAAAACCATTAAATTGTACACATTAAATGGGTGAATTGTATGGTATGTGAGTTATAACGTGATAAAGCTGTTTAAAAAAAAAGAACCAGGTATGTAATATAAATTCTTGACTTTTTTCTTTAAAAAAGTGCTATCTACTACTCCATACAAAAACGTGCTTAAAGGTCAAGCACCTTTAAACTTAAGGTTGTACATCATTTAAGGAAAAAGCACTATTAGTAAACAATTTAAAGCCTTGCCTCTCAGGTACCAAAAAAGAACAAGCTTTTACCAGATTCTTTCCATTTTCATTCCCTTTCCTTCCCCAGCCCAGCCCCCCACCACTTTCTTGTTTCACAGTCACAACAGAAACATATAGTAAGGGTTTGAAATATGTTTTATTTATTGAATATAGCTCTATGTGAACATTCTTTATTTTGAAGGAGTTTAATATTGTGTTTAAAAATACACACAGATATGCTAATACACAGATTACTAATGCACGGTCATTACAAGCTGAACAATTATGCCTTTGAAGCTATCTACAATTTGATTTTCACTTATATAGACTTGAATTGCTTTCTCTCCCAAATCAAATGCCCTCAAATGAAAAGGTTTCCATATGAATAACATAATTTTTTAAACACTGACTTACTTATTTTCTAAATTAAAAGACATCAGGCTGGCTGGTTAGCTCAGCTGGTTAGAGCACAGTGTTTTAATACTAAGGTCAAGGGTTCATCTCCCAAATCAAATGCCCTCAAATGAAAAGGTTTCCATATGAATAACATAATTTTTTAAACACTGACTTACTTATTTTCTAAATTAAAAGACATTAGGCTGGCTGGTTAGCTCAGCTGGTTAGAGCACAGTGTTTTAATACTAAGGTCAAGGGTTCAGATTCCTGAACTGGCCAGCTGCCAAAAAAAAAAAGCAGCAAATAAATTAAAAGACATTCATTTATATGTCTTACTTTCAATTTACATTTTAGGTAATATATATTTTCTGTATATATTATATTCAAGGTAATAACTACTCAAGGCAGATGATCTGCATCAGAATCACCTAGAGCTTTGTAACTCAGTATTGTCTAGGGACCAGAAGCACTGTCATCAGGAAAGCTTGTTAAAAATGCAGAATATTGGGCCCTACTCCCACCCTACATAATCACAATTTGCACTTCAACAAGATCCCTAGGTAACTTACTAGACATACAGATTCCAATGAGGCACAGGCATCTGCATTTTAAAAATGAACACTGTGGATTCTTCTGCACACTAAAGTTTGAGAAGCACTGTTTTAAAAAAAAAAAGTGGAGTATGAAAGAGCATTTCTTTACAGCAATTTTGGTATACTAGGAAATATTGCTATATACCCTTCCCCAAACAGTTTAAAAAGAAAAAAAATCTGAATTTACAAATCTCACAGCCATACCACCTTCTTAAAATTAATAAACTGAATGAATTTATGAAATAAGGGGTTTAAATGAACTTTTTTACAACTTTCACAGTGCATTAACCGAGATAATTTTAAAGTATTCATAATCAAACTTTGTAGACTTTTACTTAAAAAGTCCCATCCACATGGGAAATACAGATTATAATTCCTTTTACTAAATTCTAAACGACCTCAATCAAACAGAATGCTCAGTGTTCACAGTATCCTAGTTCACACTAGGTCAATCAAATTTGTTCTGATCCTTGCTGGTGGAAAACCTTTGTATCCCCTAAAGGGAATACAGGTTTTAGGATTCTGCAGACAATTTACTTTCAACACCTACTAAGATTGCCGTATACTATGTATAGAGTTAAAAGGATACGAACCCCTCAAAATACATTCTGCAAAATAATTTTTACCAATTCTTAGGAGATCCCGGTTTTGACAATTAATCCAGCAAACATTTATTAAATGCAAGTATTCGAAATTTCTGAGGAACAGAAAGATGATCAAGGCACTATCTATCTCTAGCCCCAGAAAGGCTATAATCTGAGCGGAGGGAGTGGTTGGCTTGGACACTGCACATACAATTAGCAGAATGTGGTCAATGCTGAAAACGTTATCGGAAGTTCCCAGTTTCAGGTAACCGAATTTCGGATAATGGATATTTTACAGTAATTTCCAATTGATTTGATGCACAGTTGAACAAGCCAGGAAAGCTTACTAAAAAGCACTTTATAGGGAAGCACAGCCCGAGGTAATCAATCCTCTGGGAAATTTGCTTACATTTTAATCCCCATGAACACACTTAAAATTAGGCTACGAGGTGTGTGTGCTCTCATCAAATGCAAAGCAATTCAAACGTGAACTGGATATAGGAGGGCCCAATACAGCTAAATTCATTAAGAGTGTTTCCTTTGACAAAAACAGGAAGACTCAGCTGCAGAGATCGCTGACCATGCGAGCAAAGAGGAAAAAGGAGTGGAGATCTGTTTCTACTCCCCCCCGCCCCCCCGTACCTTTAAACACACACACACACACACACACACACACACACACACGCACACGCACGCACCAAAAAAAACAAAAAAACAGCAACAAACAAACCCACAGCAATTTCCTGGATTACTCTATCCCTTCAACTTTATGAACACCTTGGCCCCTAAAAGTCTAGTAACTAAAGACAGACAAAAACGGGCAAATGCATTTACCTACTTAGTTCAAAAGAGAGGGAACTCCCTCAAGGGGAAGTAGCAGTCCATGAAGGGCCAGGACTGGGAAAAGTGCACACACACGAACCCTACGGACCCGTGGCCCCTCAGAGCTCAATTCATTGCTCTCTGTTTTCAGGAGAACACTTCTCCCATGGGAAGTGAAAAGCAAGCACCCCTCCAAAGGAGCTACAGAAGCCCCCGGGGAGCGCGGTGACGTTTACTGGGACCCAGGGCAAGATCTTGGCCCTGGAAGAACAGGGGCAACTGACACCCAGAAAGGCCAGCTGAGCGGGGAAAGATCGCTGCGAAGCTCCGTCCAGTCTCGGCCCCTCAGGGAATTAGGTCGGCCCCCCAGGCCCGTAGGCTGGTCTCCTAAGGAGGCCTTGCCGCCCAGGCCAAGTTGCGGCCCGCTGACAGGCACCAGAGGTGGGGGTCCTAGTCACAGGTGTCACCCCGACCTGGTCCTGGCAAATACGGGGGGTGGGGAGGGACAAGTCCGGAAAGGGGAAAGGCACCTAAAGGTGAGAAGCACAGCAGCGGCGCAGCGCAGCACCCACGGCGACGCAGTCTCACCTCTAGGGTGGAGACAGTGCTGGTGAACAGGTCCTCTCCGTCCTCCAGGTCCTCAAAGTCTGTGGACTTCGCGTCCCCCAGCGGAGGAGGCTCCCTCTCGGCCGCCATCTTCACTAGCCAGGACGACTGCGCGAGCTGCGCCTCGCGGATCTGTCACGTGAGCACGCACGGCTGGGCTGGCGCGTCGATCCACCGCCCCCCCGCGCCTCTCCGGCCCCGCCCAGCCGCGTTCGGCCCCGCCCCCGGCCTCGAGACAGCGCCCGCCCTGAGCGCGACGCGCTTGGCCCCGCCCCTTTGCCTCTGCTCCTCCCACCTCCATGTCCGGGTAACGTCTTTTTCACTGCAGACTTGCTGACCTGAATTAGGCGGAGATTCTTGACCTTTGTTACCACGTCATCTTATTAGCAGAACCAAGCCAAATGATTTGTGTTGGCACTACCAGTTTTAAAATCTACTTTGGGAAGTGGAAGAGCTTGGGGACCAGTCTTTAGGCTTGGATTATACACAGAGAGCAAGATTGTGTATTGGTGGAAGAGAGACAGAGACTCTTTGTTAAATGTCTCCAGAGACATCCAGTAGAACTTTCTGACATGATGGAAATGTTCTATATCTGCGCTGTCTCATCCGGTTGTTTCTGTTTCTCTGGAGAACCCTAGCTAATACACAAGTATAGATTATCCTTTTAAGGAATCTAAATGGAAAAGAACGACAGCATAGGTCAATAACTTGTTAAGACCCAGCTTCGTTTTGTGTGTATTTGTTATTTAATGGGAGAGATTTAAACAGTTTATGAATAAAGGAAAGAGGTCAAAAGAGAGAAAGAGGTTGAAAATACAATATAGAGAGATACAGTTATGCATCGCTTAAGTGGGGATACATTTTGAGAAATACATCTTTAGGGAATTTCATCATTGTACGAACATCACAGAGTGCACTTACACAAACGTAGTTGGTATAACCTGCTACATACCTAGGCTATGTGGTATAGCCAATCTCATGGGACCACCGTCATATATGCGGTTCATCATTGACCGAAACATTGTTATGCAGCTCATGACTGTATAATCAAAAGGGATTAGGTTTGAAATGCAAGAATGGAATAAAGAGCAAGTACAGAATTTGCCTTAGAGAAGAGAATGGATACTCCTTCCTTCTAGTACAGAGATGTAGGTGAGAGTTTGTATAAGATAGTTATTGTTACAAAACAAACCATCCCCAAACTTGAACGATTTATTATTTCTCATGAGTCTACAGGTTAGCTAGATGCTTCTACCAAACCAGATTTGGCAAATCCTGTCTTTGAGCTTGTTCATGCCCTGTGGTCAGCTGATAGACTGGCAGGGGGTTAGCTGGACTAGGATGGTCTTGGCTAGGACAACTCAGTTCTGCACCACATGCTCTCACTCCAGCAGGCTAGCGTGGACTTCTTTTCAAGGCCCTGGCAGTGTTCCAAACAGAAGGTGAAACAGTACTTTTTCAAGCCTTCACAAAAGGAAGTTACAAGGTCAATCCCAGGGTGAGAATGGGAACGTACTACAAAATTGCAGGACAAAGGGTGTGGAAAAGGAGGCTATTAATGCAATCAGTTTTCCAGGAAGTGGATGGACTTGTGTGTAAATGTAGTGGCAGGAAATGAGAAAAGTACACACCCGAGTAATATTTTCTTTTCTATGAGGGAAGAAAGGTTGAGTGCTAAGAGAAGAGAGGTCAGTATCAGCATAGGTGGCATGAGGAAATTAAAGAGTGTTTTTATTAGATTGTATGTGGAATTGAAGAGAATATTCACCAGGGACATAAAAGGGATTGGCAAGTAGTATTGGAAACCTACATGAGGTGGAGACCATATGTTTCTGGTAGGAATAATTACATTTGTGAGATTTTTCACCAATAGCCTAGCAATGTTGATGTAGGAGTGGAGGTGGATGGTCAGGTTGATTCAAGGTTAGGCTTTTTTAGGATGATTTTGGTGAAAGTACAAGGCAGCTAAGGATTTTGAAGCTTCTCAATAGAGAGGACTGACTAGAAAAATGTGTAGTTTCCAATGACAAGGAGGAATAGCAGGGGCATGTATCTCAAAGAAGGAGGTATTTTTTTTCAAGGATACTAAAAAGTGATGATATGAAAGTGATATTTGGAACCTAATGCAAGCTGTATTTTTGACAAAAAGTAACATACTCATTTTACTCAAGGCAAGAAGGGGGAGACCCAGGAGAGACCTTATCTTTGAGCATAGCTTCTGGTGAGTAGGTGACATGCAGGTCAGCAGCTTTGAACAGGTAAGAATTCATTATGATCATTGCAATCATACTGGGAAAAATGATTGTTTGGTTGCTTAAATAAGTATGATTGGTTATTATTAAGTGAAAATATTTAAGCTTCTTTTTGGAAGGTATTGAAGGGTTTCATATTAAAAAGGAAGGGAGGGAGCGAGGGAGGGAGGAAAAGAAGGAGAGAGAAAGTCAAGCATAGTGTTCTTTTTCTCAATGGCCATAAATGCAAACAAATAAACCACCATTACTATAAAAGTCTCAGCCCCTAATCAGTGGCATTACTAATTCTTGTGAAATGCTTATATAATATGATCCCTATGTCTCAGTCCCTGAAAGATAGCAGAGTCTTCCAGACTAAAGCATCCTTTTATAACTGTTTCTTCAGCTATATTTTTTGAACACCATAAAGGCGGGACATGCACATCATAGCAACACTTGAAAAAACTAACAAGAAAACTTATATCCTGGGCTGGCCAGTTCACAGTTGGCTAGAGTACAGCCTTATAACCCCAAGGTCCCAGGTTCAGATCCCTGTACCATCCAGCTGCAAAAAAAGAAAACTTTTATCCTTTCTCTCCATTTTTAAAATCATGTCATGATGTAAACTGTGCCTCTCTCACTCCAAAATGCCCATGAAACAAAAACCTTACCCTTTGTCTCTAAGCATGTTTTCCTGCTGCCCAACTGCTCCCCTACCCCTCCACCCTGCAACAGAAGTGTCCAGAAGTCCATCACTGCATGGACCTCTCATGGATGTGAGACCTGTTTAGCCACGCAGGACCCACACTCAGAAGTGCTCCACGCTTGGTTTAATGCTGTGCTGTCACCACCTTAGAATTCTTACCAGGGAGTACATTTTCATCTTGCAGTGGGCTCTGTGAAGTATGTAGCCGATCCTGACTCTAGTCTGCCAGTTATGACAGCACCAGGGGACAGCAGGAGGATTGGGTGACTCATTGTGCCCAGGGCAGAGGAAAAATAGTTTGCGTTTCTCTCTCATGGCTTTTCCCAAGAGAATTGACTGGGAAATTGAGAATTGACTAGCTCTCACCTCTCTTTTTCTGGGAGGAGCAGGGGTGAATGTTGTAGACACTTACATAGTAAAAATTTTATCCCATCACACATCCTTTTGAGGGCAGTAAGTCAAGTTCAGGCATAAATTATGACATGTATCTGTACATGTTAACTTTACAACTGGCACATATAAAGAAAGGCTTAAAACAAATTTTCAGTAGAACAGAACATTAGCAAAAAAGTAAGGAAGGGAATATTTGATATTTCTGAGATACATTTTATGAATACAGCAGTCGAAGGCTGCTGCTGGTTAGCTCACCTGGTTAGAGCACAGTGCTGATACCACCAAGGTCAAGGGTTTGAATCTCTGCACTGGCCTACTGTTGGGGGTGGGGTGGGGAAAAGAATTCTAGGGACAGAGTTTTTTACTTTTTTTTTTTTGTGTGTGTGACCGGTAAGGGGATCGTAACCCTTGGCTTGGTGTCGCCCACACTGCACTCAGCCAGTGAGCACACCAGCCATCCCTATATAGGATCCGAACCCACGGCCTCGGCACTCCCAGCGCCGCACTCTCCCAAGTGAGCCACAGGGTTGGCCCCAGAGTTTTTTAAGTGAGATAAAATGATAATGAAAACTATTAAAACTATTGAGAAAAGAACTAAGGAAAATAAGATACAGCGTTTGGGATCAGGTAAAGAAACTGGACCCAAACCAAAACTAAACTAAAGTAAAAAACAGTTACTGCAACCTCTTTTTAAAAAAATTTTAGTCATGAACACTGTCTCCTCCATCAGAGACTTTTCTTGTTTCCTTGAAAGATTACATCTTTCTGTCCTTCATCACCCTTGACATGGTACCTTATACACTGTAGTCCTCAACTGATATTTGTTGTTTGGTTGAAAATAATAAATCTAAAAAAGAAACAGAGCCTATTCTTTTAGATCAAAGGAAGCAAAATGTTAGCCTGTGGGCGTAGCATGAATGGGTTTTATTGGCCCATGCTGTTTTTTCTTAATAGTTTAATCAACTAGCAACATTTAAGAATCAGGAAATTTCAAATAAAAATCCAAATTTCTGGCTTTTCTTTGAAAAACTAAAAGATCTGTTTGGATCCCCCTACCAGCCAGCCACAAACAAACAGAAACTAAAAGATCTGGCTACCTATGGTTCAGACCTCTGTGGGAACGTGCTTCCCTGTTCTCCATAGCCCCAATAAACCCTGTTGTCCATCTAACATGAATGCATTTTCCTCTCCTATGGCAGAGACTGTGGGTTGATCTTCAAAATTTATCTCTCCCACATTGTTCCTTAATAATAAGTCTCCTGGTTTCAGCAGCCACCAGAGCCACCCAGAATAAAGAGAACTTTTCCTCCTCCCTTACAGCCATGGGTGGCCATTGTGACTAATTTCTGGTCAGCCAAAAATATAAGCAGAGTTGTTTGTGCAACTTCTGGGAAATGTCTTTAAAAGGGAGAGGGTGCCCTTCTCTCACTTTCTCTTTCTGCAGGCTGGAATTCAAATGTGATTGCTGGAGCTCCTGCAGCTATCTTGAACCATAAGTAAAGTTGGGACTGGCAATAAAGTAAAGGGGCCTGACTCCCTGGCTTCGAGAATATGCTGCATCAGCCCAGAGATGTCTGCCTTGAGCTTTTATATGAGACAGAAACAATCTTTTGTCTTGTTTAAGGCACCACTGTTTGGGGATTTCTGTCACAGCCAAGTCTAATCCTAAGTGACACAGCTACAAATCATCTCTGAGAAGCAGAATTCTTCTTTGTCATGGCTACTATTACTAAAATGTAAATACTATGAAAGTCACAGTCTTTGGAAAGAAGGATATATGCAGTAGATCACATAGTGTGAAACTGGTAGTTGTGCACTCCATGAATGCAAATTGCCTGGGGCTTTTCTGTCCAGTAATATCATGTGGTGGTGATGCATATAGATTTTGGGGTTTCTGAATCTCTCTGTAACTCAATCTCCTCCTCTATAAGGTAAGGATAATAGAAATAGCAACTTCCTTAATACAGATGGTCCCTGAATTAACAATGGTTCCATTTATGATTTTTAGACTTTATGATGGTGTGAAAGTGATACACATACAGTAAATATTGTACTTTGAATACAACCATCCTGTTTTTCACTTTCAGTACAGTATTCAATAAATTACATGAGACATTCAACAGTTTATTATATAATAGGCTTTGCATTGGATGATTTGGCTCAACTGTAGGCTAACATAAGTGTTCTCAGCTCTTCTAAGGTAGGCTAGGCTAAGTTATGATGTTCAGTAGGTTAGCCATGTTAAATGCATTTTTGATTTTATATTTTCAATTTATGATGGGCTTATCAGGACATAACCCCATGATACGCTGAGGAGCATCTGTAGATTCTTGGGAATATTAGATGAGATAATGTGCATAACCAAATTCATGAAAGAGCTCAGGAGTGCGGCGCTTGGGAGTGCGGCGGCGCTTGCGCTGAGGGTTCGGATCCCATATAGAGACCGGTCCGCTCACTGGTTGAGCGCGGTGCGGGCACGACACCGAGGGCTGCGATCCCGTTGCCTGTAGGCGCGACACTGAGGGTTGCGATCCCGTTACCGGTCACAAAAAAAAAAAAAAAGGAAAAAACAGAAAACAACCCTCTGGGTTTAACCTTCTGAGCGCTTTTTTTTTTTTTTTAAAAAGATGACCAGTAAGGGGATCTTAACCCTTGACTTGGTGTTGTCAGCACCACGCTCAGCCAGTGAGCGAACCGGCCATCCCTATATGGGATCCGAACCCGGGGCCTTGGTGTTATCAGCGCCGCACTCTACCGAGTGAGCCACGGGCCGGCCTGTAAAGCCTTCCCCTTTTTTTTTTCCTTTTTGTCTTTTTTTTTTTTTTTAAAAAGATGACCAGTAAGGGGATCTTAACCCTTGACTTGGTGTTGTCAGCACCACGCTCAGCCAGTGAGCGAACCGGCCATCCCTATATGGGATCCGAACCCGGGGCCTTGGTGTTATCAGCGCCGCACTCTACCGAGTGAGCCACGGGCCGGCCTGTAAAGCCTTCCCCTTTTTTTTTTCCTTTTTGTCTTTTTTTTTTTTTTTAAAAAGATGACCAGTAAGGGGATCTTAACCCTTGACTTGGTGTTGTCAGCACCACGCTCAGCCAGTGAGCGAACCGGCCATCCCTATATGGGATCCGAACCCGGGGCCTTGGTGTTATCAGCGCCGCACTCTACCGAGTGAGCCACGGGCCGGCCTGTAAAGCCTTCCCCTTTTTTTTTTCCTTTTTGTCTTTTTTTTTTTTTTCAGCTGGCTAGTACAAGGATCGAACCCTGGACCTCAGTGTTATTAGCACCAGGCTCTAACCAACTGAGTGACCGGGCAGCCCTCGGTATATTTTTATTTCAAGCCAGCACAGATAGAATCTATTTAAAGTTGAGACTATGACTCATATCTCACTGTTTTTATATCACACCTAAATTATCTCTAAAATCAGTGAATCTGATGGCATTTGAATGGGAATTATATTTTCTTTCAAGACACCATTATTAGATAAGTATATTCTCAAAACAGCCCTGAATTTACCAAGAAACGTAATTTCTGGTGTTGGAGTGAGCTCCTAGTCAGGAGAGGGCACATGAAATAAGAATAATGTACATTTAGAACATAGACATCTCTCCTATTAATAGAACAATTTACACACATTTGAATAATTTTTTTTTTTTATAAAACCAATGTGCCAGCAAACTAGAAACAGAGAAATTCTGCCCATTGGATAGAGTTTATATAAAATTGGATGTCTCTCTGGGACAGCGTAGCACAATAGAGCACACACCCAGTTCATGCTGCAAGTGTCACAGCCACAAGCTAATTCAGGTTGACCTCGTTTATTGGAGCAAGGTCAAACTCAATTTCCCTGAAGACTTGTTGGCTGTAGGAATGCTTCCACCCAGCCATCTCCACCACCAGTCTAGAGTGGTGACATAAACTAACTCTTAGCCTCCTTTTGACTAAGGATCTGGTCATGAGAACATGGGGAGATGACAATCAATTTGTTTATGTTTTTGCTACAATCTTTGGGACTGCGTCTTTATAAAAAAGTTGACTTATGGTGAGCAGTGACTCTCAAACTTTAGTGTTCATCAAAATCCCTTGTGGCACTTGAGAAAACACAGATTTCTGAACTCTGTTCCCAGCATTTCTGAATCAAATGGTCTGGGGTGACGCCAAGAATTTACTCTTCTAAAAAGGTCTCCATAATGTTGAGGCTATTGGTGGGGGTGTAACACTGAGAATTTTGAGAATCACTGATCGAGGGAAAAAGAGCCCATTTTTGGCTCTGCCTCTGGAACTAGAAAGTTTGTTCTTCAATCAGCTGATACAAAATTTTAGGTCTTCCAGATCTTTGGGTGTTTAACCGTAATTTTGTTTGTTTTCGTAGTATACATTGCATGGATTCTTATTGTATGTTATTCAAGTAGGTGCTCTTAAGATTCAAAACCTAGAACTCTGGAGTTCTGGTCAAGATGGCGGAATAGATGGTCCCCAGCATCACTCTCTTCCACAAATCAACCAATTTCCAACTATAAAAATGTAACAACAGCCAACCCAGGGCCGCTGGAACTCAGGGGAAGAGGAGGAGAGACCTACGGAATTCATGAGAGGGAAGAAGCTCCACAAATCAACCAATTTCCAACTATAAAAATGTAACAACAGCCAACCCGGGGCCGCTGGAACTCAGGGGAAGAGGAGGAGAGACCTACGGAATTCATGAGAGGGAAGAAGCCATGATGAGAGAAAGAAAAAACTGCTTGGAGTGTTTTGGGCCATGGCCGCTTTAAGGCTGGAACTGCTGTGTGCATGGAGCAGGAGCTGGCAGAAGCCGCAGCTGTGCCCTTTGGATGGAGTTGCTTGGAGGTGGCAGGGGAGAAAAGGGCCTTGGTAGCCCCCAGGACAGCAAGACCACCAATAGGATTCCTGTGGACCCACGCAGGAGCAAGGAGTCAGAACAGCTGAAAAAAGGGAGCCATTCAGAGGCCAGTGAGTCATCACCACAAGGGACCAGTGCAGGGCCCGTCCCATGGCAAGTGTTTGGAACACAGTTGGTAGGGGAGATGGGCCCACTGGGAGAATGCTGGGACACAGCAAGGACAGCCAATCTGCCCCCCAATCAGCACAGGACCACTCAGAGGAGAGTGGTTGGGAATGCAGAATTGCATGGGGTGCAGTTGGATGAAAAGATTCAGGCCCAGATCAGAGTTTCTACACAACCCAGGTGGTCCCAGTCTCTGGAGAGGTGGAAGTACCTATAAGGTCAACCATTAAACCCTGAGCTGCACAAAAAGTCTTCCCTAGGGAAACAGCAGCAAAGCAGCAATTTAGCTCAACCACACAGCTCAAGTACTGGTTCCCACAGGAAGTTCCCCTGTTTTAGAAGTAAGCAAAGGACAAAAAAATAGTTCCAGCCCAGGCACACCATCACTTCAGGGTCATCTGGGGACCCGGAGTATGGAGCCAGGGACTGGACCTCCTGCCAACACCCAGGCACACTGCCAGCACCAAGAGGCATGTCAAAAACATCATCTCCATGTGGATGGCCCACCACAGCCACCACAGTAACCACGGCTGCCACGAAAGTGGCGAGATGTCACAACCACCACACAGATGGTCCCCCAGCCACTGGAGTGCATTGACACAAGGAGAGTCACCAGCAGAGACCAAAGAAAAGAATAGGATGTCTCTCTCCACAAAGCCCATTCCAGAGTGACAGAAGAAGCATCTGCTCTATGACAATATTGGGGGACCTGAGCACACCTTTCAGCATTGGACAGATCATCTAGGCAACAAATCAACAGAATAACCATTACTCTTTCAGAGGGAGAGAAGAAATCTAGGGCTATCAGTGGTGGGAGGGGGGAGGGAGAGGGGGATCATGAGGGATTGGACAAGGGGTATAAAGAATAAGTACAATTTGTTACAATATACATACTAGTAATATTGATTTGATCAACATATGTCAACATTGAATCCTCAAAATATGTACAATCAATTATGATTCAATAAAACAAAACAAAACCTAGAGCTCTGGATAGACACCTGACTTGATTGGTAGTGGGAGCAAACAGCCACCCTCATGATTTGTTTCTTTCTCATTAGCTTCTCATTTGGTTTTCTGACCTGTCAATGTCTCCTGAAATTTCTACAGCCACTTTCTAGTTTATATAATGAAGGCCAGAGCATTGTCTCCAGAAGGATATGGTTGAAAGAAATGAAGAAAGAAAGAAAAAAGGAAGGATGAAAGGAAGGAAGGTGGAAAGAAAGAAGGAAGAAAGAAAGCTTTAAAGGTTGAAAACACGTTTTTTTAAAAAAACAATGCATTTAGAGAATGTCTGGAAGGAACTATATGATTTGATAATAATAATAATAATAATAATAATAATAATAATAAAAAGCAGCTTTTATTGAGTGCTTACTTGTGCCAGTTGTCTGCTAAATGTTTTAAATCATTTAACCGTCACAAAAATCCTATGAAGTAGATACTAATGTTATCCTCATTTAAATGTTTCAGGGGGCTTACCCATTAGCTCAGTTGGTGGGAGCATGGCACTGATAACACCAAGGCCCGGGGTTTGATTTCTGTACTGGACAGCTGCCAAAAACACAAAAAAGAAAAAACAAACAAACAATGTTTTTGGTGATGGTGAATCAAATTCAGAACCAGATTTTAATGAAAAAATTTAATGTATTGAATCAAAGCATAAGGAATGCTTACATTTCACGTAAGCTGGGTACTCAAAACTGTAACTGTAAAGAAACAGCTGGCTGTTGCCTGATATTGCTTTTCTACTGCTTCATTTTTGCTCCCATTATTCTCTCTGGTTTTCTGTCCCTTTCAATCATAACTGAACTTCTGCACTTTCTTCTGGTCAAACTCAAATGATAGTTGTCTGTCAGCCACGTAGTCAATCTTTATAATACTTTTGGGGAGATGGCAGGATTGCTTGGCCTCCTTATACCCAGGACTTTAACCTTTCCCCACAGGGGAAACTGACCTTGAACCCCCACTAGCCAGCTTTTTGTGTCATTCCTGCAACCATTTCCTGAGGACTGGGCCCTGATTTACCTCTTCCATGTAGATTATTTTCTCTCAGACTTCTCTGGCTCTGTATGACCTTCCAACAACCCTATGGCAAACCCCTGAAGCTGTACCTCTTATCTGATCCTAGATCAGCCCCTCCTGCTCCCTACTCTTCCATTAGCTTCGAATTGCCTCCCTGCCTTGATATCTCTCCAACCACTCCTAAACTGCTCCAGGACATTTTGCTAAATGGATCAAGAGGCTGTGCCTAAACTGTAGGTAAAATACTCATTAGGAAATAACCCCTGGGCCGGCCTGTGGCTCACTCGGGAGAGTGTGGTGCTGATAACACCAAGGCCATGGGTTCGGATGCTATATACGGATGGCCGGTTTGCTCACTGGCTGGGCATGGTGCTGACAACACCAAGACAAGGGTTAAGATCCCCTTACCGGTCATCTTTAAAAAAAAAAAAAAAGAAAAGAAAAGAAATAACTTCTGGAGCATAAACTTAGAAACTCATATTTACAAAGAAGGGCAAGAACATGAGACACATCAGAATAGTGAAGTGTCACCTGACAAACAGAGCCACTGAGTTACCATGACCAGGGAATCTATTCAGAAGTATTGAGAACAGTGCAGCGACTATGAAACACAAAGTTCTTGAGTTGCATCAGAGATGTAGATTAAAATGTTTATATTTAAGCAAAGTTCAGTCTATTCATGTTAATGTTTAAATGACAAAGGAAAATTTCCACCTGAGTAAGGAAAGTCTACAACCATTAAGTGTACTCACTCTTTGTTCCTATAACGTCCTGTACATCTTTTGTAAGCAAATTGTGTGTGTGTGT